>NC_133453.1:119961956-120261956 GCF_048565385.1 Saimiri boliviensis
TATCTCATCTATTTCCTACATATTTAGAAAATATGCCAACCTGTAGAAAGTTGAAAGAATAGTACCATGAATATCCATACAATCTTTACCTAGATGCACATTTTGAGTATTTCTGCTTGGTCCATTTTGATTGCTGACATTTGAGAGTAATTTGCAGACATCAGGTTATTTCAACATTGAATGATTAACAATCATTCAATCTTCACACTCAAGATTAACAATATCTTACCATACAAGTATTATGATTCACACTGATGAAGATTATATTAAATACATAGTCAGGCATGGTGGCTCACGCCTGTAATCCAAGCACTTTGGAGGACAAGGCGGGTGGATCACCTGAGGTCGGGAGTTCAAGACCAGCCTGACCAACATGGTGAAACCCTGTCTTTAAAACAAAAAAACAAACAAACAAAAAAGAAATACATAGTCTACACCAAAACTTATACAAACATCCCACATAATTGTGTGTATGTGTGTGTATATATATATGTAATTTTATGTATTACATGTATTTAAAATAAATACAGGACCCAATCAAGGTTTACATATGGCATTGAGTTGTCATCTCTTTAGCCTCTTAAAACTGTCATTCTATCTTTCTTGTTTTATACGTTAACCATTTTTAAGATTCTTGATCTACTGGTCTTATACAGAACATTGACTATTTTGATTTTATGAAGTTGTTTTCTTATGATTTAATATAAGTAAACAATTTTACAAGAAAATTGTATGGAAAATACTGGATACCTCTTCTGCAATGTTTCAGGAGGCACATCACTACAGGTCTTCCCACTCACAGCAAGACTTATTCATTATAAAAGTAAGTTTCGCCTTGTAATTAAAAATGGGGTAATACTTGCACATTACAAGAACATCTTTTTCCTGGTGAACTTTTCAATCAGCAGTTTTGGCATCCATTCATGACCATTCCCTGAATGAATTATTATTTTGAAGAGACATCTAATTCTAATATAACTTCTATATCTATGATGTAGCATTCTTCTGTGAAATAATTTCTCCTGCTTTTCTTCCTCATGTGTACCCATTCTCTTTCTCTCCTCCTATTACTAGAGATTCAAGTATATTATGTAATGCAACATTTTACATTTTATTACTCTTATTATCTTTACGGTGTTGAAAGAACATCAACAATTGGATAGAAGGAACTCCTTCAAGTCAGCTCTATTCTTCAGACCCTACATTAGCCTTTGAGCACTTCCTTGATTTCTGTAAAGTAAGACCTTCCAGTATCTTTTTGCTTTCTCTGTCACATAGCTGTGATTGATCATTTAACCAAGAAGCCTCAGTTCTTTCCACTGGATTATGATATTTAGATATCAAGATCTGGGGTTAGGTATACTCATTGCAATTCTAATCTTATTAGTTCCAGGAATTTTTTTTAAATGAGGGCATAAAAATCTCTATAGATAGATAAAGCAGATAGATGGATGGACAGATAAAGAGAGAGATTTCCATATACTCCCTTTTCTCTTTTCATGTGTCTGTGTATTTCTGGGTGCTTGTACTAATATACTCAATTACATGTGTAACAGTTTATATTTAGGTAGACTTGCTTATCTTAGTATTTCAATTCAGGCCTTAATATCTTCATGTATTTTATTTAAGTTTCCTTAAAAATATGTACATGATTCAACAAATACATTGTATAGATATGCATAGATATGTATGTATGTATGTATATATGCATATATGCTGAGAGAGGTCCTGGTCTCATACTTATGCCCCCTCTTACTTATCATATTAAAATGTATTAATTTTCTAATTGTTCCTTTTCTTTTAAAAATTATAATAAAATCATTTTAATTTCATAATTATAAATATAATCCCAAATATGCCAATACATATAAATTCAAGCCTTTCCCCATCTTTTTAATTCCTGCATAATTCTGTTGTGTGAATGTACCATAATTTATTCAACTAGCCTCCAATGACTTACATCTCAAACAATGCTGCAGTGATTAATTCTATGTATACGTTTGTTGTTTGTTTGTTCAACATGCAAGGATACATCTGTAGGATACATTCCTCCACAGGTGCAGTATCATCTTGCACATCTAGCAACAATATATACGAGTGCCTTCTCCCCCAGAGATATGATACAGAGTGTGTTGTTCAGTGTGAATTTTGACATCCTGCTAAGTGATACAAGTGACACTAAGATGTATCGATCAAAACTCCCTTCTGGAATAAAATAATTATTTGACCTGTGGCTCAGAGTGTGCTTGATCAGTCTTCTATCTTTATCTGTCACTCTTCTTTAGGAATCACTTGGTGCTACAGACAGAATGTTTCCATTCTCTTTGCAAACTCATATGTTGTAGAACTACTGTGATAGTATTTGGAGGTGGGGTTTGGGGGAAGTAATTAGATAATAAGAGTAAGTAACTCTCATGAGGTGAGTTCGCTTGTAAGAAAAGAGAGAAATGATCTGTCTCTCTCTGCCATGTGAGGATACGGCAAGGAGGCCATCATCTGCAACCAGGAAATGAGTCCTCACCAGAAACAAATCAGCGAGCGCCTTGATGTTGGAATTCTCAGCCTCCAGAATTTTAAGGAATCGATGTCTGTTGTTTAAGCCACCAAGTCTATAGTATCTGTTACAGCAGCCCACACTGAACTAAAGAAAACTGCCTCACCCAAGAGCACACTCTGCAAAGACAGCCCCCATTTAAAGCCAGACTGATCAATATTGGCAGGCAGAAACCCAGCCCTCTTGCTCTGACCTAGGACTGCTCTGTGGATCAGCTGAGGCATTCAGAGGGCACCACAGCCCAAATTACTCCATCCAACATTGCTTCTCTCCCCTTCTTTCCAAAGTTATTGATCTCCTCTGGATTAATTGGCCTATGGGATAATCTTCATTTCACCATTTGCTTTCTGTGGAATTCAATTTATGAAGTTATCTTGCTGTAGTTTCATTTTGTTTTTATCTTAGAAGTTGAAAATAAGTATTTTTCATAATTTTATAACTGCAAATGGTTATTTGATATTTAATTCATACTGGAATATTGTTTTAAAGAATTCCTCTGCTTCATAACTGTATATGCGAGGGAGGATTTTCATCATGTATTAAACAGTTTTATTCCTACTTTTCATTTTGCTCATATAGCAAATTTGTATATCTATTGCCAGCCTATATTTTGTTCTTTAGAAGTATATTGGATTTTCCAAAATATACATACATAAGTGTGATGAAGGATTAGGTGGCTCATAGCTTTCTATTACTAACACCTGAAAGATTAACACTCTATTGAGGAGCCTAAGGTGACACTGTTTAAAATGGAGTGAATAGACATTCTGATATCTAATAAACTTTTTTTGCAGGGTCTTTAATTTCTATCACTACTTTCCATCTTTTCTTTTGCCACAAATATTTCAAGAGACAACTCTATCTTTTTTTTTTTTTTTTTTTTTGTCTCTCTTTTAGCTGGTATTTTTAAAAACTGTTATCTCTGGTTTTGTGCATACTCAAGCTACTTCATTCTGATTCCTTATCTTAGTGCTAATTTTAAAGGGAATATTCCTCCCTTTAATTGATAGCTCCATTATCAATTATGCTATATTAATGAGACTTTTGGCAAGTGCCTTTATCACCTTAAAGAAATTCCCTTTATTTCTAAATTTTTAAGGTTTTCAAACACTCATTTTGTTGAATCTACTTGGATCCTGTGTCTGCATCTATTAAGGTGATAATTTTCTTATGAAGATTTAAACACAGTTAATTATCTTATATATTTCTGAAATTGTAAGAAAATTTAGCAATCCTGTGTAAAAAATGTAAGTTAATTTTTATATGCATTAAATAAGTCAACTTGTCAATATTTGGTTGAGTATTTTAAACTTTCTTATATGGTCCTTGCTCACATTGTCTTAATTTGGTCTTGGTTGCAAGATGATACCTGTGCCATAAATTCTATTAAAGATATACCATTTTTTTCATTTTCAGAATAATATAAAATTGGAAGTACATGTTCTTAGACTATTTGGTAAGATTCACTTTTAAAAACCACCTTTCCCTCATGTAAAAAATTTCAAAACACTGATTCCATTTTATTAACACTACGGATGATTTTGATTGTTTCTTAAATCTGATTTCATTTTTTTACCAGAATGCATCCATTTCTCCTAAATTTAAACTTTATCAACATAAAGTTGCCGGGCGCGGTGGCTCAAGCCTGTAATCCCAGCACTTTGGGAGGCCGAGGCGGGTGGATCACGAGGTCAAGAGATCGAGACCATCTCGGTCAACATAGTGAAACCCCGTCTCTACTAAAAATACAAAAAATTAGCTGGGCATGGTGGCACGTGCCTGTAATCTCAGCTACTCAGGAGGCTGAGGCAGGAGAATTGCCTGAACCCAGGAGGCGGAGGTTGCGGTGAGCCGAGATCGTGCCATTGCACTCCAGCCTGGGTAACAAGAGCGAAACTCTGTCTCAAAAAAAAAAAAAAAAAAACATAAAGTTATTCAAAATATTATTTTAACATTTAAAAAAATCTGTAGTTTTGTCCCTTTCTATTATATATAACTAGGGCAGCTCAAAAGTATAATTAACCTTGATAGCTATTACAGATTTAATTACTTTTTCCAAAGAACTTATTGTCTGTTTTATTATACAGTTTTATTTCATGTTTGCTTACTAGGTGAATAAGTTCTACTCTTTCATTTCTAATTTTTCTTTTACATTTGAATTTATTCTCTTCTTTTTCTGAATTCTGACATTGTATTATATACATAATTCCATGTAGGAATATAAAATTATTGCATATATTTAAAAGTACTGTTTATATGTATTGCATATTTTTATATATGTAGTATTTTCATTTAGTTCTAAGTATTTATTGATTTCTTTATCAATAAAAATTATATTTTACTTCCAAATGTACGACCTTTCAAATGTTAGCATTTGTGCAATTCAATTGCATTGTCTTCAGTGTAATCGGTCAACTTCCAAAGCATTTTTGGTAAAAATAAATTCAGAATTAGGTTCTTATGGGAAAGTTTTATTATAACATCTATTTTTGCGTACAACTGAAAGTGTAAACTAAAAGGGCATTCTATACTTTACTACACATGCAAATGAACAGAATCTTCCTTTGAAAAATTTTCTGTCTTATTGGTATGTATTTGGATTTCAATATCTCCCTAAGTAGTCTATTTTATGTTCTTAGTGGAAACTCTCTAGATGTCTAGCTGTTTAAAGTCAATAACAAGCCTGTGACTCCTTTATACCACCTCCTTTGTATACTATCTGACGTACTTCTGTGGTTTACAAGCATGTTGACTAACGGTGTAAGTACGAAGACACCCAATTGGTGAGATATGAGACCTGTGCACAACCCAAAGGCTGCCACAGAGTTCTAAAGTCAGACATTTTACGGTCAAGTTCCCACAGAAAATAACTCAGTGGATAGCTCCTCTTACTCATTTCCAGGCCCTGCTTTGAATGAGAAAAGGACAGGACACGAAAATTTCAAGGTTTCAGTGCATCTTTGATGCGAATTTCAAGACTTAAAAAACAATCTCAAAATATTAAAGAAAAAGTGAAAAAACTTTGTTCAATATTTGAAAATATCTGGAGACACTTTTGGTCCACAGATTTCTAGGTTAATTATTTTTTCTGTTTTTCAGGGTATTTTGGGGTGTGTGTGTGGGTGTGCATGTGTATATGTGTTTTAAGGACAAATGAGATGCACATTAATATTGCCATGAGTAAAAACTCAATGCTTTTAAAAATGTTTGAACGCAGTATAAAAAAATAAAACTATACACTATTTACTTCAATGATTCATTTAGTTCAAAACATTACACTTTCAAATGTCGGACCAAAAGATTTCCTGCTGGAAGCCATAATAACAACCCTACATCCTTTTGATTTTATTTTAAACAGCTGTAATTGCCTGGCTTGCTTTTTATCTACCAGAGCAAATGTGGAATGAGGAATAAGCTGAACTTGCATTTTGCATATAATAGCAAAGATTTACTTTCCAATAATCTATATATGAATCTCACAGCAATGAGCACATTAATTTAGCCCTGGATAATAATCTTAATACCAATCAGAATATGGTAGATGACTGAACAACAGTTAAAAAATAAATATCAAGGGATTTGAGCATATTTCACAAGGGGGTGCTTGTACTTCAATTAGGTTTTCAAGCAACTTCAGCAGAAATACATTAATAGGAAAGGCCACTTATAAAGCAGGAGAGAACAGAATTTTTACTCTACAGTAACATTTCTTTCTTTCTGTGCATCCATAATCTCTGCAATATTAAATTGATAGAATAGAAATACTGAATATAAATATAAAACTGTAGTAGACTTTTGATAAAGACAATATGACAATGTATTTTAAATTGAACTAATATTTCAACTTTAATTGTAGACTAAAAAGCAACACAACTCATGAGTTCATTCATTCTTAAAAGAGGGCTAGAAATTTGGAATAGAATTTTTATTTGGAACATTAGACATCAGACAAGTCACCTTGAATTCATGGAGATTTTCCTGTTCAAGGAAGTTAAATATTAGTTTAATAGTTCTATTTACACATTGGAAACACATTGGTATCCATATAAGTTTAACGGTGCATGCGCTTTTACCTAATTACACATTATTCATTCAGATTTTTTATTAATTTTTAACTTTTATAGTTTTTAAATAAGGGAAATGTAGTGCTTAAAAATAGCATATTTTAATTTGCCATCTATTCATCACATGAGATGAGCTAATTGTTTTCAGACAATGTACTAATCACTTACAGCAGTGAAATTTAATGCAAAAATTTTATTGGGTTGATTAGGTGATAGAATTGTGGATTGGGGGCATGCTATTTTCCACAGTATTTGCAATGAATAATGCCACTTAAAATTGTTCCAAGTGAAATCATCAGCTCTCATGGGCAAAATCTCATGTTGCTGATAGAGAAAGTGAATGGATTCACCAACATATAATTTTTCATTTAACACTATTTTAGAAGATGATAGGGCAATTCCTTACACCCATGAATCTGAAAGACTGAACATAATTAAAACTCTGCTTACTACACATTTGAGAGAAAAAGGTACTATACCTTTGATAAAAACCTGTCTTTTACCTACAGCCTGAATTGCATGATGTAGAATGTTACAGTTCCTGAGATAAGAATTCAGAAGTTACAAGTCTACATAACAAATATTTATCAGGGAGGGAAGGGGTGAATATTTAAAGCGATCAAAAGTTTAATGGTCTGCGGTAAGAAGTCTTGTATCCCTGTATGACTCAGGAAGTATATAAACTGATAGTAATATGCATACTAAACACTCTGTCCAGAAGAACAAATACTTTGGCTATATAGATTTCCAGGAAAGCCAGTTTTATTTAATATTGTCTTTAATGGATATCAAAAGTGGTAAAAACACTCACAAATTTTGCTTTCATATATTCATACTGAAAGTGATCTGGAAATACATATATTAGGGCTTAGAAATCTTTTACTTTTGATCCAGCTGTTCCAGTTTTGTTAATCAATACTAAAGAAAGAATCCACAATATAAATAAGCTTTACGTACAGTGACATCTATCATTACAACAAATTGCCACTAAATTAAACATACAACAACAAATAATGGTTATCGATGCACATCCAGTCAACTCAGTATTAATCTTCTAAAGAATTAGTTTTCATAATTATTTAGTACTGTAGGAAAAGTAAGCATTTAAAATTTAAATTTGACATATCAGGATGCAATAGTGTAGTTTACATAAAGTTACGATAATGTTTAAATGAAGGCTGGAGGAAAACACATGCATTCTTTTCTCTTTTCATTTTTATCTTCTGGAATCACTTTAACAAGGACAGCTTTTGTAAGTGAGAAAAAAAAAAAAAAAAAAAACCACTAAAATGTATGTAATGACAGCCATCACTCTCTGTAATGAAAATAGCCTGAAAGCAATAATTTTCTAGCTTGGTCTCTAATTAATGGTTTTTATCTACTTGCTGATAATATGAGAGACCAAAATGTTTGCAAAAATTTAGTAATTTCATTTAGTAAGGTATTTCAAACAAATGGATATATTCTGAGTGAACCAGTAAGCTCTCAAACATAGGTAAGCGCCAGGTACTGCAAAGGTGATCTGGCTGACTGTTCGCTGCCAAGGCCCCAGGCCTGTCATTTCTCGCTTTTTGGGCATGACAATTTTAAGTAGAATTATGCAGCATGGCAAGGGAAGGAAAGGGGGTAAAAAGTCATCAATGCAGGCATGCATTGCTGTTTAGGCTGTAAATTACTATACTATTTTTTTGGAATACCAATTTGGCATTACATACCACAACTTAAACAAATACATACATATGGCTGTACTCTGCCTAAATTTCTTTTAACATCTAGAAATATAATTTTGTGGGAAGAATTATAAATAGAAAAAAGTCTTTATAAGGGGTTTTAACTCTGAATTCTAATATCAAAATATAGAAATGACTTTAATGATTAATAAACTTGGCTCATTTAAATACAGTACTGGCTAGGTGTGGTGGCTCATGCCTCTATTCCCAGCACTTTGGGAGGCTGAAGCAGGCGGATCACCTGACGTCAGAAGTTCGAGACCAGCCTGGCCAACACGGTGAAACCCTGCCTCTACTAAAAATACAAAAATTAGCTGGGCATGGTGGCAGGCACCTGAAATCTCAGCTACTTGGGAGGCTGAGGTAGGAGAGTAACTTGAACAAGGAGGTGGGGGTTGCAGTGAGCTGAGATTGTGTCACTGCACTCCAGCCTGGGTAACAAAGTGAGACTCTGTCTCAAAAAACAACATATAAACAAATAAATATAGTACAGTATGTTTACTTGATGTAATGGTGAGCAGCTATTAAAATCACAGGGAATAAAATATAAAATATTAGGAATACAATTAAATCTTGTGAGAAAATGCTCTTTATACCTTTCATGTTACAAATCTATATTATGATAAAATTGCAATCTTTAGAGGAAAACTTTATATTTCTTATGTAAAAAAGAATTGGAAATATACACAATAATGGTGTAAAAGTATGAGAATGTGAGGTGATGATATTGTGGGTTTTATAGAATCCTTTATTCAGTTTATCTAGTTTAAATTTTTCATTATTTTATAGTGTATATATGTCAATTAGGCAGTCATAATTTACAAATAGCTTTTTTGTTAGTTATTTTTAAATTGAGGTAATGGGATTCAAACTGTTTGCTAAAATAATGTATGTGTTCGTGTTTGTTTAAAGTTAAGTATAAATTGTATTTACCTAACACTGACTTCTGACTCATTAGCAAAGTAGATAAATTTTAATCATTTGCCAACATATTCATAAATAATCATGCAGTCATCTTCATTTCTCAATAAGGAAAATCACAAATTACCTGAACAGCAACCAGAATAGGAAAAAAAAAATGTTTTCTATTTCAATGAAGGCTTTGTTATAGTCTCCATATAGAAGAGGAACAAAGTAAATGCAATGTAGAACTTTACCTTAGGAAGTTTTTCGTTTCAGAAATACAGGAATTAGCCTGAATGTTAAGCTGGTTTGATTGGGAAATAGAAGGTATTTCTTCCCTGGGCTTTAAAAAAACAACTCTTGGTTTGGGTGTATAAATATCTTAATTCCTGTAAGTCAAGATCATACTTTTAAAAAGATATTATTTCTATTATTTATTTGTTGAAAAATGGATACAAAAATATAGTTAAATAGAGTAAGTAAGATCTAGTATTTGATAGCACAACAGGGTACCTACAGTCAAGGACAGATTGTCTTCTTTTGGGAATTAAATCTACAAAGATGTATTGCACATCTCTTTCTATCCTTCACTATCTCTTATAAATATCCATAATTTATATATAATCTTCTTTACCACTTAGATTTTCACAGAGTTTCTTAAATATAAAATACTGAAATTTAAAAATTCAATGAAATGCCATAATCAGTTATAAGATTTGGAAAGTGTGATATTTTGGGGGCCAAAATAGTTCTCTAGTATTTGTGATAACCAAGTTGACTCTTAATTAGCAAAAGTTTATAAAGTAAGGTAATTTGCTAGTCTAGTTCCCTTCAGTTTCATAAAAAAGTTCCCTTAATTATACCTGACTTATATAATCACTTAATAGCTAGATATAAAAACACTCAAAATTTGATTCACCTATAACTGCATACATTTATTTACAGCATAAATAGGATCACATTATACATTAGTTTATAACTTGTTTTTCTACCGTAATAATATACTATGAAAATCAATCTACATTTCTACTGTGGAAATTGTATGTGTTCCAAATTACTCATTTCAGCCTTGATTAAAATTAAAGTTAAAATAATGACAATTATTTTAATAGCACAGACACTAAACAAGTTTTAAATTTTAAATTATTAACATAAGATTTTGAGACTCTAAAGCATTAAGCTGTCCAATACAAATGTAGAAAGATAATGGTAATCATTTGAGAATGTGCACAGGTCTTAAAAGTTCTAAAAACATAAAAGTAGTAAGGTCAGTTAGGTGTCTTTGACACATTTGTATTTACTCTGCATTTTGTAACTGTAAAATTATTCTCGGCTAATTCGCAGAACTCTCATAAAGACTCCAGTTTAGCTACAATGACTTACCTTTACAAAACCTTTAACATGTGTGTGAGACTAGATTATTTATTTATATGAAGGATGCTTTATTTTATCATGAATCCTTGCTCTTGGAAATTAAATTCATATTGACTCGTTAACCTTTTCATATTTAAACTAATTAACTGAATTTTCTAATTTTTTTTTTGAGACAGAGTCTCGCTCTGTTACCAGGCTGGAGTGCAGTGGCATGATCTCAGCTCACTGCAACCTCCGCCTCCTGGGTTCAAGCAATTCTCCTGCCTGAGCCTCTTGAGTAGCTGGGACTACAGGCACGTGCCACCATGCCCAGCTAATTTTTATATTTTTACTAGAGACAGTGTTTCACCATGTTGGCCAGAATAGTCTCAATCTCCTCACCTCGTGATCTGCCCGCCTCCACCTCCCAAAGTGCTGTGATTACAGATGTGAGCCACCGCGCCTGGCCGAATTTTCTGATTTTTATAATAAAACTTTATAAACTCTTAATATCCTTTTGATTAGATAAAAAAATAACCCTTCCCCTCTTTTTATCAGAAAGTCTATAATAATATAACATACATCTATTTTATAACATGGAATCTATGTTATTTAACATAAAACATCTATTTTATCCTGTGATTTTAAAAATCAGGCCAGGCATAGTGGCTCATGCCTATAATCGAAGCACTTTGGGGGCCAAGGCAGGTGGATCACCTGAGGTCGGGAGTTCAAGACCAGCCTGACCGACATGGTGAAACCCTGGCTTTATTTAAAAATAAATAAATAAATAAATAATAAAAATCTGCACTATATTTGCTTGTGGGGATGTGCTATAATTTATTAAATCATCAATTTTTGATCGACATTTAGGTTGCTTTGAGTATTTAAAATTTTATAACATATGGAAAATATTACTTGTACAAAATAGACTATATGTATTCACTGAATAAAAAATCTTCTTTAGATTGCCTCAGGTTCTTTAAAGTTGGGTGCTTTTTATTTATTAAATTCTATATTCCAAAGCCTTTAGTTCATAGGACACACTTGTAACTCATTACATTGTACTGAGTGTTGAGACTTCTGTAGGTAGGTAAGGCTTGAATTTATGGCCGTGGATGGAGGTCCTCTTCCTAAAATGTCTGAGTTGTATATATGGCTGGGCTTCACAGCCATGAACTAGAGGTTTAGAATGCCACAAGAACTGGGCCTTCAGGGACATGAGGACAATGAAATCAAAACATGGAAAAAAGCCAGCACTTACCTGGATGAGGAACATAGCTATGTGGTGAAATTCTCCACGGCCCCCTTGCTTAACAGGTACTGTCATGAAAAATTTGCTGCCATCTCTAGAAAACACAGGCTCCTCATTCTAAAATACAAAAGAGCATAAAACAATCTCAAAAGGGCACATGAAATCTGTGCTGCTTACTACCGTTAATTCCTGCACGGATTCTATCAACTGCTGATTTAAAATTAGTTAGGAAATGGTCACATTATTTTAAAACACGAATGTATGCTATTTTTTAAAGTAAATCTGATATACTGTGTATGTATTTGGTTGAGTTGTGGGAAGGATAAGAAGAATCTGTGCATGGTGGATGTGAATGATTTACTATTAAAGACACTTTTTAAAATGGTTCAAACAAGAAATGTCATATATTCACATGAGATTTTTAGTGATATAAACTTCAAAGATAAGGAACATGCAAACATCTGCACTAGCTTATCAAAATAAATATTTTAATTATAAAATTCTATAACATTTATTCTGAAATCCTTTCTTCAGCAACTAGTTACTTGAAGATTCATTTCTGATAATGTATTCATAAATTCACTGAAAATACAAAAGCTAACAGGCCATAAGATTGAAAGGATTCTACAGAAAGTTATTTAATTCAAATTTCCCATCCTTACCACTCATATCTCTACAAACATAAATGCCAACCTACAACTGTGACCCTATTTGATTATTTTTAATTAAACTCTAGTGGCACATTATTACATCAATAGAATTATTTTTGAAAATTAAATGATGGAAGTTACATATATATATATATATATATATATATATATATATATATATATATACTGCTCTCTTTCTTCAGGAAAAACATTAAGAAAATGAATTTATCTGACAAAACATTGCATTTTTCCTGCTGGATTAATGAGAGTGATTATATATACAGTATAAAGAAAGGCTTTGATATGGGTCCCGAGTAGGTCTGTGCAATGGCCTTCAATCCCTTTTAGATGACTTGGCCCTCTACTGTCTTTCTAATCTCATCTTTTTCATTCTCTTGCTTCTTCACTGGGTTTCTTCATCATCCTGCTCCAGGGTTTTTGTATTTTGTATTCCCTTGGTCTGGCTCTTCCTCTTATCTCTTTCAGGTCTTCTTATGAATAAGGTGTTTTCTTGTAACAGTGATTATCATGTAAATTAAGCTTAATAATTATTTACTGATTGAAGCAGTCAATTAAGAACTATTTTAATATACTGAACAGTCTGATTTTGGCTTCATTCATAATACATTTCTTGACAGTAAAATAAGGATATTTCCTTATCTGCCTTATGAACATTCATGAAAATGTAAGTAATATATGTTAACAAATTTAAAACTCTAAAGTAATATACCATTCAAGATTGGAAAAATTGTATAACTGAGCATAGATACTGACAAAATACTTGACTGAGTGAAACACTTCTTTAAACTATAGTAAAGTTAATAATTCTATTTGTTCCATCTCCTGCTCTTGCGGGAAAATCCAAGAAACTCTGTCTTGGAGTTTCTTTTGTCTGAACAACCTTTCTATCTTCCTTTTTCTGCAAAATCTCACTCATTTTTTACTTATTCTCATGAAACAAAAGAATTTCCAAAATTTCCCTAGTTAGGAAATCTCTCTTCAGATATTCTAAAAAGTATCTTGTATTCATCACTATCATGGATTCCAATGCACTCTATTATATTGATCTGTTAACATGTTGGCTTTCTTCACTAATCAACTAATAACTAAACCAAATTTTAAATTTTATCTGTTTAGCTCTATTGTCTAGGACACAGTAGGTTCCAATTCATAATTGATGAATAGACAAATGTATCAATAGTGAGCAAAAATACTTGTTACATACATCACTCTATCCACCAGATTTACTCCCACACAGCAGGTCCTCCCTTACCATTCTCCCTTTGTGCTTCTCTCAAAAGACGAATAGCCTTTTTCTCATATACAAATATATAAGCAATCTCCCATTTACATAGCCTCCTCCCCAGTTCTAGAATATTAGAAGTAGTTCTGAAAAGGAATAGACGGGGGCTACAATCTCAAATGCCTTGCTGGACTAAGAAAATCTGCCCCCTACACTTGACAATGTCTGGTGATAAAACATTCAGTTCCATACAGATAATGCCAGTTTCATAACATTATGCAAGTCAGTGTTTTTGACCCACAAGGCAGTCAACTGGGGATACTGGACTCTACCCCTTGACCAAATATATTATCCATTGTCCATCCCAACTACAAGTCCCTTGAAAGCTAGACCAAGGATGCATACTTCTCTTTGCCTTTTCTACTATGCCAAAAGAGAGTATATGATCATTCTGTTAAATTTATAATTATCTTAGAAATTTGCTGCTTATTACTGCTACCATGCTCATCCACTAAATTTCATCTAATTCAAAGTATTTCATAAAATTCCCTTAGAGCTTCTGGAGAAAAAAGGATCAACTGTGATAAACGACCAACAGCATTTACTAATTGAATAATTAATAACTGGATGCTTTGTTTTTTAAAAAAGTTTCTATTAAACATTCATAAATTTTGGTTTTAAAAATTAGATAGCATAATCTCAAAAGAGCATGCATTATGTTGACATATGTTAAACTATTATGAATGTCACTGGCAATAAAATTAATAGGAAAAAAGATGTTTAATAATGGAGGGCAATTCAGAAAAGATGTTTAATAATAGAGGGCAATTAATAGGAAAAGATGTTTAATAATGGAGGGCAATTCATTATATTTTTTATTTTTCATTGTTCTTATTTTCTGTATCTAGCTGAAATTTGTGAGTCTATTATTGGCTGTAAAATCAGGTTTTTTTTCAATTTTATTTTGCACATTGACTAAGGTAAAAGTATTTGTATTAACAGATAAACATGTATGAAGATACATATATGCATAATATATATACAAACATATCTGTGTCTATCCATCTACCTATCCTTCAGATAACTAATTATTTATAATCCTTTTTCCTTTTTTATCTTAAGCATTCAGTAAGTATCTATAGAACTCTTCTTACAAATTAAATTCTATACTAGGCATTTGGTTTACAATTAGGAGCAAAATTATAAACATCCCCTTGCCCCTCTAACTTAGCAAAAAACCAAAACCCAACACCAAAAAACACAGCAATAATTGTGCAAGTGTTACACAAAGATTACATTTGACTTTCATGTAACTTTTATTGGGAGATGTGATTTGGTTAGGCTAGTTAGAGGAAGTGATTTCCTAAGTAGGTGATTTAAACCAAAGTTTGAAAAATAAATAGGCTTCAAATAAGGAAGTTTGAAGGAATTTTGTTCAGAAGGAAGGGCACTTATGAAGTCCCTGTGCATATGAGGGTCCATGTAGCTAGACTGGAGAAAACAGGTAAAATGATTATATAACACAGAGTTGAAAAAGCTTTCAATTTAATCCCTTGTGGACCTTTTAGGGATGCCAGTCTTTATCTGAATGACAGAAAGAAGAGAGGAAACTTCTTTGAGTTATAGAAGTGCAAGTATGAGAAGAATATTAGTAGCGACAATTAAATGCATATTTTAAAAAAGGTCACTCAGCCAGCCTGCAGCGTGAACAGATTGGCAGGTGCCTGAGGGCTTGAGACTTGCTGTGTCTGTAGTTTGAACATGGACAGCGTTTGTAAAGTAGAGAAAAATAAATTAACTTAAGAAATGTTTGAAAGTAAAATCAAAGTAAAATCTTTATATGTTAATTACATATATAGATAAAAATGAGAAAAGATTCAAGGATGACTATTGGGTAAATAGTTTTAAGATCTGAATGGATAATTACATCATTGACTCCTATGATAAAAATAAGTAAGACTGACTAAAAGAAGAATGTGATCAGTTTGGACCTGGGGAGTATGAAGCTATTTTTACAGATTTAGGAGGAGATGGTAAGCATAAATTTAGATATTTCAGAACTCATTTAAGTGTCTTGATAAATGTGAAAGTCTCAAAATAATGGGTGGTCATTAACACCATAGACACCTAGAGAAAGAATACAAAATAAAAGAGGGCTTTAAAGAACAAAAAGAAAACCAAAGCAAACCATACCACGTATATTATTTCCCTTTGCAAAAAGTAGTAATGGAGTTAAGAGTAAAATGAATTCAGCTATATTTAAATAAGCTATTGTGTTTCTTTCTGAATTGCCCTGGAGGAGACCCTGTAACAGTGATTAGGTTTTTAGTCTGTCATGTTCTTAATTCCAGCCTCATTTATGTCACAAACTAGAATTGTGAGCTAGAATACAACTAAGAAGAGAAGCATTTATTTAAATAATCTCCATGATCAATTTATGTAGAGGTCTGGTCAATTTTTAAGAACAATGCTAAGAATTTCCACTATGGTTAGGTCCTGAGTTCTTTCTCCTTCATCTACACAAAAGCATACTTACATAAAATATTTTAAAAAGTGATTCTGACAGTTATTCTGCAATTTATGTCTCATAAAAAATAGAAGTAACCTTTTCACAAATGATATCACAGAAAGCCTAAATCATAAGTGATCCTTTTAATGAAAAAAAAAATCACCCTTTCAAACCTAGCAAAGCCTTAAAGTCATACTTTTTTAAACAAAGTTATCACATAAGAAATAGGTGAACATAAGGATGGACACAATGGCCAAAATGTGACAGACCACCTATACTATACCTGCTTAGAGAGCCACGTATCTGATGTCATCTCATATTTCTGAAACAAAACAATTAACTCCATGAAGCATCTAAAGGCCAAAATGAGCATATATCAATTTAACTTTTTTTAAACACAGTTATCATCAGGTTTTCCCCCCTCTCTTCAACTGGTGAAATATCCTGAGAGATCTCATTGTCATTATTGATTTAATCTGAATGAGTAAGTAGAGAATAGGGACTAAATGATAATTTAATTATAAAGTCTTTTCTTTGGTGAACTCTTTCAGAATTCCCAGCAGCACCTCACCAGGGATAAGAGATCATTTTCCAGCTCTGTTTGATTACCTCATTCAAACTGTTCTGAGCCATCAGACACTGTCTCTTTTCACCTCTAGGCATCACTGAGGGACAAAATTATTAAGTCCTTCAAAGGAACTGGGCAAACAGCCAGGAATAAAATTTAAAAGTGGACATTCTTTCAATATTTAATTTATTCATAATCATGGCCAGTTTTTTTCTTCTTAGTACCTCAGTCTTTGAGAAAAAATAGCAAATATTTGAAAAGACAAAATTATGTGTCCCTTCAAAACAGTCTTTGATCAGATCAGAGCCAAAATCATATTGCTAAAAGCAAAATTAAACTAATTTGACCCCAAGGTAAATATGTGTAGATAGGACAAGTTTTAGTAATACCATTTACATTTAATGACATAAAATAGTTGTAATTTTCTCAAAGAAATGATTCTATAATAAAAGTATTCAAATTAAGAAACATTAATAACAATGTATTAGGGGCTTCCCTATATGCAGAGGTACCCTTCTCAAATTGCTAATAACAAATTATTTGTAGGTTTTTAAATACTAATTTCTCTTTCTAAATCCATATTATCATATTATAATTGATCACTTTCTCTTTTCAGAGCATTTTCCCCATAGATATTCATTACATGAAGATATCAAAAAAAAAATCTAACTGAATCATTTCTTTATTCTCCATTTGCACCCTTGCATTAACCATTCTTGATATCTGTAAAACACAGAAATAAAATAGATTCCAATGCCACTGCTTGTTAGTACCACCAGGTATTAGTAGAACTCATGAGAGCCCAAAACTTCAAGTGTTATTGTTTGTCTCATTATTTCAATTAACAGAATGGAAAATCTTTTTAACTCCACACATAGAATAAAATATATTAGAATATCAACAGGGTGTCAAATCAAAAGTAGGACAGGACTACTATATCTATTTTCTATTGAAGCATTTCTTTGCAGTTAACTGTATGCAATGAAAATATTTAGAATATCCTTATCTAGAAGGGCTTCCTCTAATTAACTACAAAATATGTAGGTCAGTTTTTTTTTTTTATTGTACTTTAGGTTCTGGGGTTCATGTGCAGATCAAGCAGGATTGTTGCATAGGTACATACATGGCAATGTGGTTTGTTGTCTCCCTCCCCCCATCACCTGTATCTGGCATTTCTCCCCATGTTACTCCTCCCCAACCTCCCCATCACCCCATGGTGCCTACCCTGCCCCCTCCCGACAGACCTCAGTGTGTGATGCTCCCCTCCATGTGTTCTCATTGTTCAACACCTGCCTAATAGTGAGAATATGCAGTGTTTGATTTTCTGTTCTTGTGTTGGTTTGCTGAGAATGATGGTTTCCAGATTCATCCATGTCCCTACAAAGGGCATGAACTCATCCTTTTTATGGCTGCATAGTATTCCATGGTGTATATGTGACACATTTTCCTTATCCAGTCTATCACTGATGGGCATTTGGGTTAGTTCCAGGTCTTTGATCTTATAAACAGTGCCTCTATGAAAATACGTGTCCATGTGTCTTTATAATAGAATGATTTATAATCCTTTGGGTATAAATCCTGTAATGGGGTTGCTGGGTCAAATGGAATTTCTATTTCTAAGTCCTTGAGGAATTGCCACAGTGTCTTCCACAATGGTTGAACTAATTTATACTCTCAACAACAGTGTAAAAGTGTTCCTATTTCTCCACATCCTCTCCAGCATCTGTTATCTCCAGATTTTTTAATGATTGCCATTCTAACTGGCGGAGATGGTATCTCAATGTGGTTTTGATTTGCATTTCTCCAATAACCAGTGATGATGAGAATTTTTTCATGTTTGTTGGCCTCATGTATGTCTTCTTTTGAAAAATGTCTGTTCATATCCTTTGCCCACTTTTGGATGGGTCGGTTTGTTTGTTTTTCCTTGCAAATCTGTTTCATTCTTTGTAGATTCTGGATATTAGCCCTTTGTCAGATGCGTTGATTGCAAAATTTTTTTCCCATTCTGTTGGTTGCCAGTTCACTCTAATGATTGCTTCTTTCTGTAAAGATGCTCTGCAGTTTAATTAGGTCCCATTTATCTATTTTGGCTTTTGTTGCCAATGCTTTTGGTGTTTTAGTCATGAAGTCCTTGCCTATGCCTATGTCCTGAATGGTTCTGCCTAGGTTTTCTTCTAGGGTTTTTATGATGCTAGGTCTTACGTTTAAGTCTTTATTCATCTAGAGTTAATTTTAGTGTAAGGTGTCAGGAAGGCATCCAGTTTCTGCTTTCTGCATATGGCTAGCCAGTTATCCCAGCACCATTTATTGAATACGAGATCCTTTCCTCATTGCTTGTTTTTATCAGGTTTGTCAAAGATCAGATGGCTGTACATGTGTGGCATTGCCTCCGAGGTCGCTGTTCTGTTCCATTGGTCTGTATCTCTGTTTTGGTACCAGTACCATGCTGTTTTGATTATTGTAGCCTTGCAGTATAGTTTGAAGTCAGGTATCATGATGCATCCAGCTTTGTTTTTCTTGTTTTGTTTTGTTTTGTTTAGGATTGTCTTGGCTATGTGGGCTCTCTTTTGGTTCCATATGAAGGTTGAGGTGGTTTTTTCCCGTTCTTTGAAGAAGGTCATTGGTACTTTGATTGGGATGGCATTGAATCTATAAATTACTTTGGGCAGTATGGCCATTTTCAGAATATTGATTCTTCCCAATCATGAGCATGGAATGTTTCTCCATCTGTTTATGTCCTTTCTTATTTCCTTGTGCAGTGGTTTGTAGTTCTCCTTGAAGAGGTCCTTTTTATCCTTGGTTAGTTATATTCTTAGGTATTTTACTCTTTTTGTAGCAGTTGTGAATGGGAGTTCTCTCATGATTTGGCTCTTTGTTAGTCTGTCATTGGGGTACATGAATGCTTGTGATTTCTGCATATTGATTTTGTATCCTAAGACTTTGCTGAACTTACTTATAAGTTTAAAGAGATTTTGGGCTGAGATGATAGGGTCTTCTAAATATACAAGCATGCCATCTGCAAATAGAGATAATTTGACTTCCTCCTTTCCTAATCGAATACCTTTTCAAAAACTTTCTTGCCTAATTGCTCTGGCTAGAACTTCGAATACTATATTGAATAGGAGTGATGAGAGAGGGCATCCTTGTCTAGTGCCAGATTTCAAAGGAAATGCTTCCAGTTTTTGCACACTGAATGTGTGATATTGGCTGTAGGTTTGTTGTAAATAGCTTTTATTATTTTGAGATATGTTCTTTTGATACCTAGTTTACTGAGAGTTTTTAGCACAAAGGGCTGCTGAATTTTGTCAAAGGATATAGGCCGATTTTTAAAATTTTACTTTAATACTTTATTTAAAAATCAAGATCGTGTCTCACTATGTTGCCCAGGTGGGTCTTGAACTCGCGGCCTCAAGCCATCCTCCCCACTTGGCCTCCCAAGGAATGGTAGGCATTTTCTTTTTTTAAAGACCGAGTCTCTCTTTCTTTGCCACCCAGGCTGAAGTGCAGTGGCCTGATCTTGGCTTACTGCAACCTCTGCCTCCCAGATCCTAGTGATTCTCCTACATCAGCCTCCAGAGTAGCTGGGATTATAGGCATGTGCCACCATGCCCGGCTAAGTTTATATTTTTAGTAGAGATAGGGTTTCTCCATGTTGGTCAGGCTAGTTTCAAACTCCCGACCTCAGGTGATCTGCCTGCCTTGGCCTCCCAAAGTGCTGGGAATACAGGTGTGAGCCACCAAGCCAGGCCTATGTTTATTTCTGTATATGTATATGTACATATATATGTCTCCTTATTTATATATAAAATGTTGTGTTTACATATATGTTTAACTTCACTCTGAACTTAAATATTAATGTAATCTTATTTTACGTTCCCACCTGCAAAGAATGAGAATTTTTGTTCTTCACATCCTCTTTAACAGTTAATGTTGTCAGTTTTTTATTTTAATGTAGTCATTCTAATGATGTGTATTATTAGTAGAATTGTAATCCATATTTTGCTGTCGAATGAATTCAGTACTTTTATTTATTTTTAATTTTTTTTTATATAAAAATGGGATCTCATTTAGTTGTCCATGCTGGTCTTGAACCCTTGGCCTCAAGTGATCCTCTCATGTCAGTCTCCCAAATTACTAAAATTACAAGGATGGGCCACCATACCTGGCCAAATGTTGAGTAATTTTTCATGTGCTCATTATCTTCCTTATAAGTAACTGTTCACGTTTTAATGTTTTTATGGGGTGTGTTATTACTGAGATACAGAATTTCTTTATATGTGTTTTTGTCTGACATACATTTTGCAAAATATTTTCTTCCAGACTACAGTTTACATATCCATTTCCTTAATGGTGTCTCTGATGAGAACTTTCTAATTTTATTGATGTCCAATTTATTATATAATTAATGAGTTTTTGGCTTATTCAGTACAGTAAAGTTTTATTTCATGTTTTCCTCTAGAACAATGACAGTATTAGCTTTTAAATTTAGGGCTACGATTTATCCCAAATTGATTTTAGAATATGATATAAGATGTCAAACATCATTTTTTTTTCCACAATAGGAATGTCAATTGTTTCAGCTCCATTTTTCTGCACTGAACTTCTTTGGGCACCTGTGTAGAAAATAAATCAATCCTATAAATGTGGGCCTCTTCTCTAGAAATCATTCAATTTAGTGACTTATTTGTGGTCCTCATCCCTCCACTAGCAGCTCCAGGTTTTTGTGGCTTTTTATTTATTCTTGAAATCACGTAGGGCTAATTCCTTAAATTTTGTTCTTTTACAGGATTGCTTTGACTTGTTCAGGTATGTTTTGTTTCCATATTAAGTTTTAAAAATTGCTTGTCTATTTCTACAAAAAGAATCAGAAGGGATTTTAATTGGGATTATATTAAAATTATGATTAAATTTGGGTCTAATTGGTATCTTTACAATATTAATCTTTTCTATTTAAAAACATGGACTAGCTTTCATTTATTTAGGTCTTTCAAATGCCTTTTAGTAACATTGTATTATTCAGTATTGGAGTATTTCACGATATTCGTTAAGTTTATGATTGTGTAAAGTTTTAAAGATTTTAATGGTGTTTTAGCTGATTTTTTTCTTAATATCACTAACATAGAAATCATGTTTTACTGTTTCTCCATTCTTTATTTTGAAACAAATACAAACTTATAGGCAAGTTAGATGACTGGTTCAAGAAACTTGAATACCCTTTGGACGTACTTGCCAGTTGTTTATATTTCATCCCATTTGCTTTCTTAAAAATTGTGATTTTGTATTCTAGATTTTTATTGTAGGCTTTTAAAAAATGTACACAATGATGTTATCGATAAATACAGACTTACTTCTTCCTTTCCTAACACTGTAACTGATTTCTTCCTAAGTTACTCTGAGTTGGGCTTCTGGCAAAGTTTGCATCATAGTACTGAGAATGGATATCCTTACCTCACTGCTAATCTTAACATGAACAAGGTTAGTGTTTGCACATTCAGTAAGAGGGTACTTTATGAATATCTTTGAACAGATTGGGGATGTTTCTTCTTACTCATTTATGTTGAAAGTTAGCATGAATTGGTTTTGAATTTTGTCAATTGCTTTTTGTCATTTATCAAGATATTTAATTCTTTTTTCCTTAACTGAATTACAATGATTGGTTTTCAATATTAAACTAATCTTAAATTCCTGGAATTAACCTCATTGATCGTAAAGCACTATCCTCTATTTATATTGATGGTGTTGAGTATTGATATATTGATATATTAAGGACTTTCTCATATTTTTGTTGGTATGGAAAAATCACCTAAATTGTGATTTTCCCTTAAAAAAAAAAAAAAACAAACTTTGTTCTGGTAGACAGTTAATTTACAGACAGATGAACTTGACACCTTAGAGTATAATCTAAAGGTGATTAGAAGGTGTCTAAAACAGCCATACTTCTAATGCTCTTTCCTTCTGGGTTCTCAGTTGAATACCCAGGGTTTTCAGTGAGATCTCTTCACTATTGTTGTTCAGAACTCTAATCCCTCTAAGTACTTTGCAACTTGCAGATTCTTCCCTTGCTACAAAAATGTTTAGTAGTTGTTTCCTTTAAGGCAATGTGGAGGCATATATGTATGTACAGCTAAGCACTGAGTCTAATACGTAAGGGGTCCTCTTCACAGATTACTAGAGTTCTTCTCTGTATAGCTCCAACTTCTATGGTCCCTGTCCTATAAATTCATCACCACAAAAAGCCTCAAACTCTGATTCTCCCTGCCTACTTAGATCACCGAGATGTTTTTGCTTTGCTTGGGCTCTATCTCCTTGCCATTTGGTCTCAAAAGTGTTGCGAATAGAAACTCAACAGGTTGATTTTGTACATTTACTTGACTTCAGCATTTATGGTCATGATCCTCCTATTGTCCCATATCTGAAAAGTTGTTTTGTATATTTTGTACAATTTGACAGTTGTTTACAACAGAAAAGCTAGTCAGGTAACATTTACTTCATCTTTTCCAGAAAAGAAGTTTGAAAATTCAGTTGTTAATCTAAAAATCCTTTACCAAAATGTCATACACATAATATAACCATTTAAACTTTTTGCAATGTTTTCTCTACCAGGAATCTTAAAAAAATGACACATTAAATTTACTACAGAGTTTATAAAAACTGATATTAGGAATTCAAATATAACCTGATTTCAAAACAGAGGGTTCATAAACCAATTTTTACTAGTTTTATTTAATTTCAGGACAGAAACACTGTTATTTTATCAGATCTACCTGAATTACAGAAAAAATAAATAACAGGGATGTATTTAAAGAGGATAGAAAATAAATTTTCTATATTCTCAAGTTAATCAAAGACACAATATAGAGAAAATCCATATCTGAGAATGAAGCTAATCTGTCTTGGATTAATCTTCATGCTGTATAATAATTAATTGTGTTTTCAAAAGCTCAATTTGTTATCTTCTGCTTATTATCAATATTGTTCACTTCAACGTTTGGAAGCTTTACAAATTAAAATATATATTCTTAGTAGAATAATTCTTTTCCTACTAGTTTTAAAAGTTAAACCCTGAATTTTTGCACAATACATTTCCTGATCTCTCTTTGTAAAGTTGCATAAGCTACTTTACTTTAAGCATAAAAGAAAAGTAAAGTGTACTTACTTTACTGCAAGCACCAGTAGTGGTCTCACAGACTGTGAGGATAGAGATGTTCTGAGGTCGGTTTAACCATCTTACCACAGTCTTGGTATTGCTTACCCATTTAACCATAGTGATATAGTATTCTCTAGTTTGGAAACAAAATTAAAACACATGTTTAGAGCCAGAGCACTGGGATAATACCAACAATATACATTTGCCATTTTATACAAAAGAATAACGGAACCACTATAAAGATGTTGCTTCATATTAATTTATAGATAGATAGATATCTTCTCTTTTCAACATTTACATATATAAAAATATATGTATATGTATGTATTCACATGGGCATATACATATGTATACAAATATACAGATAATTTGAGAATAAATTTGAGAGTGAATTATTTCCCAGAAAAGTAATTCTTGGAAAAATCAAAACAATCACATGCTAGATATTTATGAAAATTATCTATAGATTAGTATTCCTTTAAGTGCAAAACAATTATATATTTGTAATGGCAAGTTTTTTTTTTCTTTAAAATCGCAATCAATGAATCATCAAGAATAATCTTTTCCAATTAAAAGGCAAGGGTTATTTCTGGCTTAATGATTATATCTTTTACATAACCTCTGTGTTATTTCACTTTATATGTGGGAAGCTTGGCTACAATGGTATGAATGGTTTCTTTCGGTCTTTGTCAGTTGTGGATCAAGGACCAGTCCCAATCTTAATACACAGTATTTTTTACAGCATTGTCAGTTACCTTGTTTATTTGGAATATTTTTAAACCAAGAAGGAATCAAATTAAAGAAGATGAAAGTCTGTTAAATTCTTGGTATAATAAGGATATAATTCATGGGGCCAATTACGTCCTCAGACTAACTGGAGATAGGAAAAAGTTTATGTGTCTTCCTTTATAACACATATATTTGGACATGTATACGTTATGTCACAAAGCTTCCAACTCACATACAAGAAAATAAAATCATCAATACTCATCAATTTATGGTAGAAATTTAAAAAATTTTTCTAAAATATTTCCCAGTTTCAGAACAGATTAGTTACTTCAGAAATAGCCATCCAGTCTATAGCCATACCAGCCTGAATGTGCCCAATCGCACCTGATCTCAGAAGAAATAGCCATCCATGTAAGGAAAGAGCTATCAAAGTACTGTATTACAACTAATTACCTAGTTTTATATGACTTAGAAAATATCAACTACAGAAGAATAACCTCGTGATACTAATGCTGTCTTTAGATACATCTGGATTAGATATCCAGCTACACGAATGTTACATATCTAATATTACTGAGTAGCTACTATTTCCTCTAGAAAACCTGTTAGCTGATCAAAGTTAAGATGTCAGGAAAAGGGCAAGCATAAGTTGACATACAGGAAGGCTGTCATATTTTTTTCAACAATCTCTTCAAGACATCTGGCAACTTTCACAACTAGCTGAGCTCTGCTTGAAAACTGCCATCTAACTCAGTAAAATCAAAACATGAAGTGCCCTAAATAAATAAAGGAACATTGAATAAAATATGCAGCTGGCTTAGGTATAATCTTTGTCCATATCAGTAGGCTTTGTGATCCTCCAAAGAACAGTGTCCTGCTCACTTTCACCGTGTGTTGTTTAAGCTGATTACTTTGCATACACTATTATATTTAGCAATGTGAATACTGAAAAGTAGAAAATGAAGTATTAACCTTTAATAGATTTTTCTAGAGAATTTAGCTTATAGAAAAATGATAGTATGTACTATAAATAATCAGAAAAAAAAGGGCTGAAGTGCTGAATAATTGATGTAAATGTCGTTGAAATTTGAAGCAAAAAATTAATTTGAATATTGTAAACAACTAACCAAAGACTGCAAAATCAAGGTCATATTTTCTGGTAAAAAGCTAGATTGAACTGATATACAGCTGATTTTCAAATCCAGTCAGAAATGTGTCTCAATTACCTGCCATAATATTATATTTTATACAATACGAGGTAACAAACTAATACGAATAATTTAAAAAATAAATAATAACAACAAAACAGAATTTAAATACTCATCCTGAGAGGTTTTCCCTTTCAAAGTTGTTCTCAAATGAAATGTTACAAGAACATCTTCAAATGCCTCACAGGCATGACACAATATATTTACTAGCTAAGATGCCAAATTTTGAATTTTTTTTTATTTTTTATTTTTTTTGAGACAGTCTCACTCTGTCACCAGGCAACAGGCTGGAGTGCAGTGGCGCGACCTCGGCTCACCGCAACCTCCGCCTCCCGGGTTCAAGCAATTCTCCTGCCTCAGCCTCCTGAATAGCTGGGACTACAGGCATGTGCTACCACGCCCAGCTAATTATTTTATTTTATTTTTTTTTTGTATTTTTAGTAGAGATGAGGTTTCACCATGTTGGCCAGGATGGTCTTGATCTCTTGACCTCGTGATGCGCCCGCCTTGGCCTCCCAAAGTGCTGGGATTACAGGCGTGAGCCACCACGCCCGCCCTAAATTTTGATTTTTAAAAAAAGAATTTAATATTTGGAAAAGAATTAAAGGCCAACCAGTACAAACGTGGTGAATACTGATTTTTAAGGGAACACTAACTTAGTTGTAAAATGTTAAGTTGAAAATCATTAAGTTACAGCAATACACTTATATTTATCTTTGACTAAATATTGTGATTACTGTGTCTGTTTCTACATAATGTGCCTTATGGTCATAAGCAAAGCATAATCTGATGTGAGATACCTCATTATAAACCTTGCTTATACCCAAGAATGACCTTGCTTATGGCAAACAGAATCTGAAGAATGAAAGTTCTCCATAAAGTTGAATTTGTAAAGTCTAACAAGGGACCATTTCAAACCATTGAGATTTCTATATTAAAGTGTTGGAAATAGCCAAAATGGAAGCTCAAGTAGAACTTGACACATAGGCAAGGAGGACAGATATATCTATTAACTAAATCTCTTCCTATATCATTTATTTCCTTGCCCCAGGAGTCTAGGTGTACATCTCCCTGTGAATCATACTGATTAATCATGCTTACTCATAAGTATTCAGGCTGTCTCTGAATGAGGGAGTAGGGAAGCACCCTTACCTGGAAATGTCACACTCCTTGGCCTGCCTGCTGCAGATGTAGCTGTCCTCCTGGAACTCCATCTCATGAACACATTAGATCTGGTGTTCCACGACCAGTGGCCAGCAGAAGTGTCCCTTTCTTATAACTGGATTTCCTGCTTGTTCCTAGTCTCCATGGCTCTGGATTACCCAGGAAGTCCTCGAGGATCTGGTCCTCTTGAGCCACAGAGACAGAGACAAGCTAGTTAGAGGGATTGTACTCAAGTCAACAGAGACTTTCTATCAGCTGGGTGGTCTGGCACAGAAGATCTAATTGTCCACAAGGTTATGTGAAATGGAGGCCCCAGCATCACCTGCAGACAGGTATGTTAGAAGTTACATCGTGTTTTCACGGCCTTCCTGTCCAATCACTGCTCTGTGTTTGCACCAAAATAATTGTAAAATGTAGTTACTTTGAGCTCATTCTCTTCTAGATAATCTGTGATGTCTTACCAAAAGTATCCTGTGATGGTATTCATGACCAAATTACAGCTAGTGTTCTCCAAAGACATCTGTTAATAACTATGCATTACTTGTAGGAAGGACACTTCTATGAACATGGGTTAATTTATTAATTAAATTTTCTTGAAAAGCACAGATATTCCTTGGAAGAGTAAGTGATGTAGGCTAGATATACTTAAAGAAATAGGAAGAGGAAGCACGACAGTGCCAAGCCCAGAGTGACAGGGGAAAGATGACCATGTTAAATCAGTGATGCAGGTTGAGAACAACAGGTCACAAAACATAGATGACTTTAGAAAGACTTCTAATAAGTAAAATAATGCTAAAGACATAGAATAAGAAGACACCAAATATAAATTATTAATTTTACTCTTCAGACTAGAGAGGCCTACACAAATAACCATGTATAATTTCTCCAAATTAATGTGACTTATCGGATCTGTGGAATATCAGCATGATTCATTTATCATAAGATAAAATTTCCCTTGAAAGTAAATATGTATTTTAAAATTCACACTTAGATTTTCTAATAAAGGTAATGAGTGATTGCAATGCCTTAAGTGCACAGTACAATAATTTGGCAAAATGTTTCTTCCTTCAAAAGATGAGATAACCCATCTAACTCCCACTGGTTCTGGAAATATTCAAGAAGGGGCATTATCTTAGTTTCTACGATGCTACTTTCTTTACAGAATCAGTACAGACCGTGATTCAGATAAGGATAAACTGAATGGTGATGAGACGAGTTTGAACTGAATTACTTTTGAAGAAAAGTTGAACTTGGTGTCTAAATTGATGAAATGACTTTAGCTGAATCAGACATAAATAAACAAATAAAACAATTGAAGAAAATATAAGGTTAAGAATTAGGAGAAGAAATTATGCCTTTCTGTACATTATCTTATCCTTTTAATTTTTTTTAAATCATGTAAGTTAATAAAAAATTATTTTACAGTCTTTGATGAGTATAAGCATTGGGTTGAAGGGACAGTCTACCAAATAATGATACCAGCTAGGGGACCTTTTTCTATTATAGTGATAAACATTGGTTATTATAAATAAGTAAACCAATCATCCAAATAAACAATCAAAAAGACCACCACCAACAAAAAAAGACCTAGAATCTTCAATTCAAACAACAAAAGAAAGTTCTCCTCTAGGTTGGAAGTCAGAGAACCCAGTTTATAACATAGTGCAAGTCATTAAAAAAAAATTCTATATTTATCTATTGTTCTTCCCTGTATAGACACAGTCATATATGTATTCAATTATTATGCTACTCATCGTGGCAATTTTATTGGAAGGAAGAAAGCTAAGAGATGATTATATTTGTGGTTTACGTGTGTTGGGGAAAAAAGTACTAAAAAGGAAACCAAAAGGAAAAAAAGATAGTTTGTAATAGTACTGACAGACAGAATATGATTCACTTATTGATTGCCACTTCATAATCTAAAGATTATAAAAATATCCCAGATGCCTAAGTAACATACCAAAAAAACTCATAAATGTAAATTACTATAAAATAATTATTTAAATATTCTGCTAATGAGAGTTTAGGCAGTATTTCAAACTATACGGGTAGCTATACTATGAACACAACACAAACATCAAAAAGAAGAGAGAACATTTGATGTACTTAATAGGACGTGAAGAAAGTATGTTATTAATCATTCAATTTATATATGTTTATATTTATATAAATAGATAATTAAAATCAAGGCCAGGAATCAAGAGCTCCTTTTGGAAAGCAATGTGGATATTGTAAAAATTTATTCCCATTTCAAAGAGTTTTTTTGAAAGGAAAAAAATTAGAAATTATTATTTCAAGACAAAGGAATTCAGCCTTGAGACTGGTAGTGATTTATCCAATGAGACAAATGAAATGGTGGTAGACGTGTGACTCAAACACTCCTACTCTAGTTTCCTTTCCTGTTATTCAATAGCGTTAAACAAACCAGATTTAAAAAATGAGTTAAGGATCAGATAAAATGTCAATAGTGTCCATAATTGCTTCATTTGTAACTTAACCATTCATGGCCGCTAGGTCAAGCTCAGAAATAAATGTTACTATTTGATTTGGTCAACTTTATTACATTACATATGTCAATTCTGGCCTATCTTTAAGGTCTTCCATCCAATGTGGATGAAATGCTCTGCAACTTGATGAAAGAGGCCTTACTTCATTTTCTACTTTTGTTATCAACCAGTCCTGAGCCTCTATCTCAATCATTTACTCTCGATGGGATTTATCTTTTCCATCAGGAGGAGGAACAGTTTATATTAGGTAGTTAATGAGTCTTCTGGTATAAGCATTCCATAAACTGTTATTACGTTTTCAAGTAGGTAAAATTTCCATATACATCACGCTGCACTCTCTGTAAAAATGACCAACTGGGATGAAATTTTCTCTAAATACATCAATGAAACAAAATTTGAATGAAATTTCTGTTGGAACCAATCACCCTGATTGTCGATATCATCAAAATAAACTTTGAACTTAGCCCCACATTATTCAATATAATGTGAAACCATTTTTCTAAATCAGTTGTCTATCCCATCTCTAGGCTTGCGATAAATTTCCAAAGAGCTGTAGTATTTGAAAGAATCACTTTGAAGTCTGAGACCATGCTGGATTTCAAAATACACATAATTATTTGAGTAGCTGTTCACTGCTGAAGATTTTGTTAATATTAAAATTATACTTCTGACCCAACAAAATGTGTTTTCTCCCTGAACGAGCTTCTTAAATATAAAGATTTTATATGTAGGATATTTTGAGAAAAAAAATCATTAAATGTCTCTGTCTGGAGAAGAAAGCTAGAGAATCCTTGGCAAAACTGTGGGGAGGAAGTTGGAAAAATTCACAAATTCCAGAGAGATTACACACTTTTAAAGAGCACCTTGAAAAAATATGTGGAGCAACTATTTTCTTGAAGAAAATTTAATGGAAAAAGATCCTTTGCCATCTCTGTCACATCTCCAGCAAAAGACCTAATTCTCAGTATCAGTCTCTTCAGTCATGTTGTGGTGCTGATAATCACCTTGGAGCTAAATGCTTCTTGGGAACAGCCAGACACCGAGAATGACTTCATTCCTCACTAATCGAGGCAACTGCAGCTTTATTTTCAAGTGTATTTGTTGAACTGATCACATCTCTCTCTAAACTGCAACAAAATGATAATTGAAGTGAAGATATCTAGTTCCCCATAAAAGTGAAATTGAAATTGCATACCTTGATTTAAAGCTGTCAGGTGGCATGAGCTCCAATGTGTGAGTTGGTCCATATAGGTTTACAACATATAATTTTATTGTTGGGTTCACTTGACCTGCCTTTGAGAAAATGAAAGTTGTAGTACAAGTATATTAAGCATTAGAATATATTGAGCTAAAAAAGAAAAGGACTTTTGATTCATTTACTGTTTTGTATTAGAAGAGAAAAAAAAAAGTTTAATTCCTCTGAGGTAAAAAGGATTTTAAATTCGACAATATGATTGCTTTCAATTGTTTTTTTCAGATTGCTGCTTCTCAAGCATTTTCATCAAACAATTAAAGGTGATAGGAAATTGTGATGACTTCACTCATTAGGCAGTGCTACAGTGTTCTTTCCCTAAAATGGCACCAGTAGTTCAAGTAGCTACTCACATTAGAGGATATGAAATGCAATGGGAAGAAGGTTTGGCTAATCAAAAAAAAAAAAAAAAAAAAAAAAAAAAAAAAAAAAAAAAAAAAAAAAGGAGAAATAAAGAAAAAAGGAAAGAAGAAAACCTACCCAAACTAGGTGCCCCATGCTTAAAATTCCAAATATCCCAGGCTTTTCTTTTAAACATCACTAATTACTAAATGGGATGACTTATTTGCATAATTGACCCTTGGGAGGTGGGCCATGGGCAGACTGCCCTCACTGAGTACTGAGTACCTGGCATGAGGAGCAGAAAGGCAGCAGCAAGGATAATGCAACTTGAGTTCAGTGAATCAACATTTTATTAAATAAATAATAACTTGCAGGCATAGTAGTTGGTATGTTTCTGGCGCATAGTAGACACTAAAGGCATTGTGTACACTATCTAATTAAATGTCCCTACTACAGTCCTAACATGTAACCATTTTCTTGGTCACGACGTAGAATCTAAGCAAACTGTGCAAGGTGAAACACTTAAAACTAAGAAAGTTAGTGCCTAAACCCAGGTTGCTCTTAACTACACTGTCAATGTTGTGCTTTCTGTTCTTTCCAACAAAATGTCCTTCAAAGTTTTGCCAAATATACTGTGAGTAAGTAGGGGCAGGAATGAGAACTTTCAAGCAGTTTGAATGAATGAATGAATAATCACATCAATGATGTACCAAACTGCTTGACTACTTGTGGCTCAATATATTTCTAAACAATACACCATTACTTTTATGATGTAGCTGATGCTTAAAGAAGTCCATGTGAGATATATACAGAATAAAAAGGAAATTAAATATTAGTTGAATTTAAAGTTCTGATAAAAATCTAAAGGGAATGATTAAACTGATTTAAAAATGACAAAGATCCATTTTTAAGGAATTGGTATTGACAAAATCCAGAGTTAAGTCAGAACCAGAATCAACATAACACATTCTACCAATAGCCAGCAAGAGCTCCTCATTAACTGTTTTGCTAGGATATCAAAAGAGAGTAGCACATTGGCAGAAGTGCATCATTCACTGGTTAGAAGTATTGAGCCAAAGGAAGAAGTCAGGAAAGGTTTCCACTATGGAAATGAGGTAACTATTAAGAGAAATTGTGAAATTGGTTTATAGAGTAAAGGGCTCCCTGGAAGATAAGCTACCAGCCTGCCACACACCAAAGACTACAGAATTTATGTAAGATTCTTATATATAATCTATGTAAGAATTTGCAAATCTTTTCATTATTCCCAAACCTGACAGTGCCTCCACACATTTGTTGGGCAGCTTAGCCTTCTGTGCCTCTCAAGAGCTTCCTTTCACATCATTCTTGTTTTGATTTAGTTGTCACGTTTCTCCCTGAAATTAATGGCCTTATCTATTTAATTTTTAGTCTACCATTTCTCTAGCTGGATCAGGTATATTAAACTTTAGAGCTGGATATGGTATTAGCAGTGCCATTCAAAGTGTTGTTCTTGGACCAGTAACATCAATCAGCATCTCCTGGAACCTTACTTAACAACACAAATTCATGGACCCCACCTGAAACCTTATTCAGACTTGGAATTAGAATCTCTGAATGTAGGCCTATGAATCTGTTTAAACAAAATTCCCAGATAATGAGTGTGCAAATTTTAATAAAACACTGATCTGTATCTTTATCCTTATCTATTTATCTATCTACCTAACAGCTCAGTGGTCTTCAAAAGTTAGCCAGCATCAGAATCATTCAGATGTCTGGAGGAGCCTGTTAAGCTACTGACTGCTGAAGGCAGTACACCTCCAGCATGAGACTGATACCCTATGAAGCTGGTGAAAGCACCACCTTTTGAGAAAGGGCTTAGCTTAATGTGTAAGTCAGAGAAACCTGAGTCCAAATGTTGACTCTGTAATTTACTTGGCATGGCTATGGGCACATGCTAAAGAGTCTCAAGTATCATTTTATTTGTCTCATTTTGTCATATTCTTTGAGAATATGTCACAAATCAGAAATTTTAAGTCAAAAATTTCCTGCCTGTAGATAAAAATATCTCATAGACTAATAAAAAGGTTTATATAAAATGCTGAAAATAGTACATGGTAGTGAATTAAAATGATAATTATTAAGACACTAAAAGTTCTTTTCTAGTTAGTGAAAAGCTGTGCTTCTATTTTTTTTTATCATTCAATACACTGATTAAAGCAAATGGGAAATTTAATTAAATTAGATCTTTCTGCAAATTCTTACCAATGATGCAGTTTTATGGTATACTTTGTTAAAGACATATCGGTTATCATATCTTTAAGGCAATTTCCTTTCTGTCAGCAGTAATATAAGCTTATATAGGATCACTGATACTCCAACTAACTTCTACATGAACACAAACGAAAAGTTGTGCAAACTCGTGGCCAGTTTTCAGATAAAATGTGAACAACTCAACTAAGCATTAGGTTGCCTCTAAAATTCAAATGTCCAGCATTCTATAATCTCATATTTGTATCTTTCCATGAAGTTTTGAAATTAAGCACACATCACAAGTTCATAGTATATGGTTCTGTAAATTTTAATATTTGAATCATTTGAATCATTTCAATACTTTGCAGACTAGAGGGTATTCATCTATTTGTTTTTATAGTGACACTTGCCATGAAGACTGCAAATCCACAAATTTATTATTCCAAAACACAAGCCTCAATAGCAATTAACCTTACTTTACTGGCAACTAAATTGTCATTAAACAAGATAATGTTTTAATTAAAAAGATTAACCTGAGGTGACTAGGATAGAACTGTGCATCTCTTTTGTGCTGAATTGCTAATGATGGGGTATTTTATGAGTTCTGAATCATGCTGAATTAAGTAAAATACAAATGTATTTGTTTACTGTATTTCATTAGTAAATCTGACAACATTAGGTATTTGTTATACACATTTTCATCTAGTTTAACTTAAAGCACAATTTAGTATAAACTCTGTATGTTGTTTCAATACCCAAAGGAGCACTTTTTGAAAGTTTATTGAATAAGAGTGAATTGGAACAATACATTTGTTACAGCAGAAAACTAACAAAACATCTTTGAAATGAGTAGACAATAAAAAAATCTGAAAATTGAAGTAACATACGCAAAATAATACTGAAATTAATTTTAAGAACAAGGACCAAAACAGATTATTTTATTGACTCTCCCTGTCTTTAGTGCCTGGGTAGGTGAAGATGGTCTTCCTACTAGAAATCACCTGATGACTGAATATCTGCATATTTTTATTTTTAATAAATATTAATGGTAGTCATCGTATATAGTTATATATATTATTTGCATATATAATGGCAGATGTGAGGCTAAGAATGGCACCCATATACAGCTAAGTGATAAGGAATAAATGGAGCAAACAGAGCTCCACATATATGTGCTAACTTGACAAGGAGATGTTTCGATTTCAGCTGTGTCTTTGGAAATACAAACAGTTAACCTGTGGTGGTTTTATAGAGAGGGATGAAATCAATAGATTTTAGTTGTTTTTTTGATTCACATAGAAAAGCCATATGCATTAGCTGCATCTTCAAACTGCCTTCTTAGATCTAGACTCATGGTGCTTGAACTTGGCCACTCTTAGGCCTCATAATTTTGATGAAATCAATAGATTTGAGTTTTTTCTCTGTTCTTGAAATCCCTCTGACTTGTATAAAAGCACTAAGCCTTTTAGAATCTGTTTGCTTATTTGTAAAACAGAGGCAATTGTGATAAAGACCAAATGAGAAAAAACCAAACAAGTGGAAAGTCTCCCTGAAAACCTAAAGTTTATCACTAGCACATGTAATTTCTACAATTAATAAACAAGCGTTATCATTATGCCTATCTTTGCTATTAAGCAATATTAATTTATTAAAAGAAATGATCAAACAAAAAAGTAGGTTTATATTATTGCTGACATAATTTATCATATAATTTGTCATAAATTACCATAAATTATCAAATAATAAAGTATCTAGGTTTATATTATTGCTGAATTGTTGCTGACATAATTTAATTTTCTCAAATGCTTCCATTGGTCCATTTGTTTGTCTCAATCTAGTCAAAATTATGAGGCCTAGGTGTGGCCAAGTTTAAGCACCTTGAGTTTAGAACTAAAAAGGCAATCTGAAGATGCAGCATATGGCTTTGCTATGTGAATCCAAAAAAACCCATTTCTTTTGGGCAATCTGTTACAAACGGTTGTCCCTTCCACAGAACTGACTGAATTTATTTTCTTAGTGCAGTGCATTGAACAGCTGGATGCGATTTTATTCCCTTTAGGCAGTGCACTGAGCAGCTGGATGCAATTTTATTCCTTTGTGCAGTGCACGGAGCAGCTGGATGCGATTTTATTCCTTTGTGCAGTGTACTGAACAGTTGAATGTGCCTTTCACAGTATGTCACTAGTTCTCCATTTCACATTTAAATTGTCAGGTGAATATTACCATACATCAAGCAATGTGAGAATTAATATATTTGAGGCAATTTTTCAGGTTTTCTCTGGGGAAAAAATAGTGCTGGTAGGCTGTATAGGCCCAAACTCTCATGCACTGCCCCCCCCACCGCCAAAAAATAGCTAAATCTGTAATTGGGGAAAGCAGTTCTTTTCTTTGAGTACATTAAAAATCTCTTGGTGCAGATTATTTTTTTGTGAACTTAAATCAGTATATTCTCCTGAAGAGCACTGAGTATATATCCCTTCTAATCTATGTCCAGAGAAGATCCTAAAAATGGCATTTTAAAATCATGGAATCAGATTCTTCATAACCTTGCACTTAATACTACAATCTATGGAAGGAAGATGGATGAGAAAGAAAGGCAGTAGCATCTCACTGAGGAAAATGCTCATCTTATTTGTGATCCTCCATAATCGAGCCTCCTTTTTTCTTTTTTGTCCTTGGATGACGTGAATCTGGTGGACGGTGGGAATAGAAGGAAAGTGTGACTGATCCCACCCCCACCCTGACAGGGCTACAGTAATGAGGGTGATGGGAATCTACCCAACTAATGCAGTACAGGATTTCAAAAGTTGAAAACCTATTGTGCTTGAAAAAACAAAGTACAACTCACTAAATAAATGGTTTTAAATGGCTTCTAAATCGTATCAACATCCTCTCTTACTTAGGAGCTAAAATAAGAAATGAAATCTTAAAACTTTCTTTTAAGACATCTTTACATGATTAATGTATAGCAGGCCTTACTCATGAGCCTTCTTCTCTGTTATATAAACACTGGGAAAAATACATGTTTAAAAGAGATCTCAAGGAATTAAAGATAGCATACCGAGGAAAAAAAGAGTACAACTCAGATGTTTTGACAACCCTCTTATAGAGGCCTTGCCCAAAATCTGCAAACAGTTTTGCTGTCTGGAACTTATTTCCATATTTGCTTCACTTGATAAAAAAATTCCATCTATCTTACCAACTCACAGCTATGACTTCATATTGCCATTTTATATGATGTGTTCTAGAGTATGCTTTGCCAAGGTAATGCTGATATTAACACTAATACTAATAAATGCTTTATGCTTCGTCTATTATTTATGGGTGATTTTTTATGCTTGGTCTATTATTTATTGAGATTCTTTATGCTTAATCTATTTCATACTGGAGATTCTTTATACATAGTCTATTTTTTATAGAAGATTTATACACATTAACATATAGTACATTAGGTGCTCTAAGAAATCATCTGAAAGAAGCTAGATTTTTTTTTAAGTTCTTCCAGTGTATTTGAACATGGCACTTTCCTCTCCCTTGTAACACCTATTATGGGATAGTCCTTGCAGAAACCATTGTCCTGGCCTCAGTACATCCCCAGTCACTTTTCTCCCTCTTTCAACTGTAAGGTATGAAAAAATAAAAGTGAGCATCACAAGGAAAGAAATGCAGCAAAAGTGAAAGTTCACACACTTTCAAATTATCTCTACCTCTTTCCACCCAAGAAATGCATATAGACTACTGGCAGTTTGAAAATGATGAGTCTGACAAATAAGAAAAACTGTTCTCCTCCAACGACAACTTGCTCAAGAACCAAGAATACCATCTGTGAAGTCACTAGTGCAGAGAGAGAAACAACAAAATAGTATTTCCACGTTACTTACCTTAGGATACGGATACTGCTTTCCTTTGGGATACAGTGCTCCAGTAAACCGAGGGATAACCATGCTGGGTACCAAGGAGTCATTTATCATCAGGAAGGCAAGTCTTTCTCCATCTGGTGACCACCAGTGGGCGATGTGAGAATGCAGGAGTTCCTCTAGAATAAATGAGTGTTATTTGAGACCAACTGTAGAGATGTGGGCTCAGTGACCCACAAACATCTGTCCTTGAAATCTCCATTGTACATCTATGTTTTCAAGACCGTATACTGGATTTTATTAACATCCCTGAGGATCCCCCAATTCTAAGTTACCCTTTCAATTCCAGGAAGAGCAGCTGTAGAGGAAGGGAACAATGAAGCAATGAAGTCAGGATTTCATGGATTTTCAGCAATGTAGACAGAACAGATGAAAGCACTACTGGAGCAATCAGAATGAGAACAGTGATTGAAGGGTGAGATGTAGCCTTAAACCATATCCATGTCACGATTCATTCATATTTGCATGCAATCATATTCGTACTCTATCTTCATCAAACAAGTTGAGGGCCCACTAAATTCATCAAACTATTTTAAGCTCTAAGGAAATGAAAGAAGAAATACACTAGATATCTTTCATGTAATTCAAGATTCACTATCGACTTTTTGATTCCTGCTTTCTGGTCCAGAAAGCTAACTTGCATCAATGACATCAAAAGGGCCCCCATATCCTCTGGCTTCCCTTTGGAAGGAGATTAGAAAGAAGAGAATAAAGTCAGGTTATTTATTCTCTTGGCTCTATCCTAAAATGTTACCTCAGGCTGGCTGTGAACTTTAAATGATGTCACTACTCCTGTCACTGCAGCCACGTCTACACAAACTTCTCCTTCTGTATCTGGTAATGTCTCATCTTCATAGTCATAGGAGTTGTAACAACTTGGCTACTAGCTTCATTTACATCACTTTCCTTTGTGATTTTCTTACACCTTCACCTTAGCAAATGTTCTCTTTGTAAATAAAAGATAGTAAAATGTTCTCTTTGTAAATAAATTATCTTCAAAGTATCTTATTGAATGTCCCAACACTTGGGACTCTTACAGATACAGAAGTTAAAACTAGCAAGCAAACTCAGAAGTGACCCTGAAAATTAGATTTTGAGACTATGTTTGTCATCTCTCTAAGTGGAATTTATCACCTTCTCAGGTGGGAATTAAAACACAGACAGACCATAGTAAGAGATGAAATTATGAGTAATCAATCATCACTGGTGGTGACATGGAATAAAATACAGCTAGAGGGAAAAGGCATTGGGAGAACAAGTGCTTGTGGCACTTACTTGCTACAATAATGGTGATTGTAAAGATTAGAAAATATAGTTCTCACAGTTCTTCTGATATCCCAGAGATATTACACAGGAAAAAGCAGAACTTGTAACCCTGATTGTGAAATTAGGAATGCCCATGTAGACCAAAAGGTCATGATGATATCTTTGGAAGAGTCCCTCTCTTCTGTAGTTTCAGGGAAACTATGGCCACAGTCTAAGAGAACATAGGAATTGTTGCAGGGCTGTAATATATATTAGAGGTTCAATTCCATTTTTTCTTTTAATGTTAGACAAAGATATTCATAAAGATGGACTGAACCCCAACATGCAGGATAAGCGTGTTTGGACAAAAGTATACAGTATAGTTACGATTTCTAAACCAATCTTATAAATAACACACGTTACAGTTGAATGCTGCTGTATGTGGTTAATTTTATGGCTGAAGATATTGCACATCAAAATTCTGACAAGTCTTTTTTCTTACAGAGGCAACCTCTATCCAAGGGAACTAGATCTCCTCTGCATAGAGGCAGAGAATGGAAGACAAATTTCTCTAAAACGTGTAAAGTATGCAACATGAGGGATGTTTCTAGAAATCTAGTAGTTTGGGATACACTGGGATATCTCTTCCAAAGTGAGAGAAAAATTGTTGGGATTGTACTTATGCAAAAGTAAAGAGGAATTGAATTCTTAGGAATTTGAAAACAATATAAGCTGCATTGGCATACGTTCTCTGTTCAATATCTCAGGCAAGCTGTAAAGCTGCTATTTCTGAGTAGAATTAGTGTACCGGGGGCCCTGCAACTGATCTAGGCTATATTGCAATCTTTTCTACATCCTGAACCTTGTGACTTCAGCAGATCCAATGGCAATGTCAGTGTCCCTGGCAAACAGAGATGCTGTGTGGAGCCTTTGGCACTCTCTATATGACAATCATCGGACAGGCATTACAAGATTAAAAAAGAAGACCATTGTCACTTGTATTAAAAATTATTATCTATTTCATGAGTAGTTCTTTCCAGGGCTCCAGTAGAAACATTTAGCCTCATCATGGGATACTTACTAAGCATGCATCCCCAACTGCCCATCATGAACTGATTGTTATCTGACCCAATGACCACAGAACTGAACACACACACAACACCATTCCACTATAAAATAAAAGAGAAATTGAGCCAGAAAACAAATGTGACCGCTCATTGTATTGCCTTCATTGCTTCATCCCCTCTTCTCATCTCACATCTGTGCCACAAGGCATGTTTTCTAACACAAGTTGGCAAGAGAGAAATAGATGCAGGCCTGTTTTATGGCAGGTCTGCATGATGTCCAACAAGCTGGAATTGGGTAGGCTCCATACTACAATCTGACTCAGGAGTGGCACTGAAAGACAATAATAAACAGAAATCTTCCCAGTTGCTAAGATTTTGAATAGAATATTTAGTTGTCCACATTTCATGGCAAAAGACTTAGTTTGAGGCATAGAACCAGCCTGACTCATGGACAGTAACTAAAAAGTGACCACCTGATCAGGGATATGGCCAAAGTAAAATTAGAAAACCAGTAACAAGGAGGTTTAGAAAAAAAACAAGTGAATCAACTTACTAGAAAGGGGGAAAATACAAAAACGTGAAGATATTATTGTCCCACTTAACATCCACTGGAGCACATCCATGAGAGAGGAGGCTGTCAGTCATCAGGTGGATGAGATGACTGCCAAGTACATGTCCGTCAGCCTCTGGCTCCCATCATTACCTGCCAATGGTAGTGGCCATCACTGAACCTTTGACATGGCATCACCTCTCACAACAGCTGATGGCACGTGAATTTTTTGCCACAAAATATTTCCTTTTTTGAGATAATGTAATGTGAAGGCATGTGAATTATACGGAAACTTTTCCATCAAGACAGCATAGCATTTTGTCATCACAGAGATGCACACATATTCTGGGTGTGTATTTGCTTTTTCTGCCTACTGTTCTGTTCAACACCGTTCTTTATATAGGCATTTATTCATTACCATAATAATCTATATTACATTATCTCAAGAAAGGAAATACTTTTGGCAAAAAGGGTCATGAGCTCAGTGGTGGAATTTACTGATTTCATGTCCTCCCCTAGCTATATGTACCTGGATTGACAGAAGAATAAAATAGTCTGCTCTACCTCAGTTTTGGTACTATTTGTTTAGCAATAATCTTAAAGCCAGGATGTCATCCTTTAACACGCACTATGTCCCACCTGCATAGCCATGAGGTACAGATCTAGGCACTAAGGGGTAGAAGTAGTAGTGCTATCTTTTATTATCACACCAATAACCCACAGGACACAATTTGCTTCTCATTCTCAGAATATTGAAGTTGGTGAATTTAGAAGTCCATTGCCTAAAGGAGGAGTGTATCCACTAGGAATATAATCATAATTCTATTCCTCTGAATTGGAAACTGAAATTTTCTTCCCACCATTGTGGGCTCATTATGCGTGCCCACCTACCCACCCCCCCCCCCACACACACAAAGACAAAACACAGTTTCTAAGCTGGGTCTGATGACTGACTTCACCTTCCAGAAATAAAAATGTGTTTTCTATGCAAAGGAGGGCAAGGAGAAATACATTTAGAACTCAGGAGAGTCACAAATACATTTTGCCCAACAGTACTGGTTCATGGAAAACCAAAATTGTAACTATATAATTAAGAAAAGGATGGGGTCAGGTGCAGTGGCTCATGCCTGTAATACCAGCACTTTAAAAGGCCAAGGCAGGTGGATCACCTGAAGTCAGGAGTTTGAGACTGGTCTGGCCAACAGAGCAAAACCCCATATTTAAACAAGCAAACAAACAAATTAAAAAAAAAAAACAAAAAAACAAAAAAACAAAACAAAACAAAACAAAAAAAAAAACATTGAAATTAGCCAGGCATGGTGGGCACCTGTAATCCCAGTTACTCAGGAGGCTGAGGCAGGAGAATCACTTGAACCCAGGAGCCAGAGATTGCAGTTGGCCGAGATTGCGCCACTGTACTTCAGCCTGAGTGACACAAGGAGACTTCATCAAAAAATTAAAAAAAAAGAAAACAAGAAAAGAAGGGAAAGGAATAAGATTTAGCAGGAATGAAGTTTTGGCCTAACCCGCCTGTTAAAAAACCTCTCTAGCATGCTGACCGAAAGTAAAAGTAAAAGGAATGAACATTTGAAGAAGGCAACTGTAATTACCAACTAAGACCATATAATAAGCTTTTTTTTTTTTTTAATTAATGGAAACATTTTTCTACAACCTTCTATCCTGCAATGAAACAATAGCAGATGAGATTTTCTGTGCTTCTTTTCCTGGGAAACAAACTTTTAATTTGAATTATAAGAATATTCTTATGTTCTCTGGCTTTTTCTTGAGTATGGCAACTAGGAAACTCTGGCAAATCAAATGAAGGGAGGAAGTGAGTACATGGAATGTATTTTCTTATCTCCCATGCATTGAAATTATCTGAGTTTGGTTTTGTCCAGCCAAAAGCCACAGCTTTTATTTCTGTAAAAAATTCACAGCACTCTCTTCTACTTTCAGGTGACTGCTGTGTCCCCTGTACCCTTTGAGTGTTAATGGCTAAACCATTACAAGCCATGATTTGTAGCATTTACCTTATTCATAAGTGGCCCCTTCATAGATTAAACCTCCTGAATTACTCCCTTTTGAACATACCACCTTTCTTCAGTTGTGATATTGACACTGATTTATACAACTCAACTAACTTACAATTTGGTTAAGGAGACATGAGTTATACACATGACATATTGAGGAAAAAAATATACATAATATGTGTGTGTGTGTATCTATGCATGCTAAGGGCCAATTGTGTGTAAACCCTATGTTCTTTTTTTTTTTTTAAGACTTAATCTCACTGTGTTGCCCAGCCTGGTGTGCAATGGCATGGTAACAGTTCAAACAATTTTCCTGCCTCAGGCTCTTGAGTAGCTGGCACTACAGGCGCGTGCCACGATGTCCAGCTAATTTTTGTATTTTTATTAGAGATGGGTTTTCACTACGTTGGCCAGGCTGGTCTCAAACTCCTGACCTCAGGTGATCTGCCCACCTAGGCCTCCCAAAGTGCTGGGATTACAGGCATGGGCCACAGCACCTGGCCCCTGTAAACTCTAAGTTCTATGAGATTTGAAGGTACACAGATATCCCATTGGCTAAAGTCAATAATCTAGATTTAGTACTTCCCAAGAGTAAGCCTGTCACAAATTTGAGCACACTGTTCAAGAGAAAAGAGGTGTTACCTACTCTCATTTATTTTAGCATGACATATGATTAATGTTCTTCCCCATAAATGTACCAAATAATACATATAGAGAGCTTTGCGACTTTCTTCAGATGGAAAAATAAAGCTATGTTGAATGGGAATGAAGTAAATAAAAGAATGTTTGATATGCATTGGCTTAACAGTCATCCTGGATAAGGCACAAGCTTCTTTAATTGCAACTAATTTACTCATGGATTGAAACTTCCTGTGTTAATTATATTATTTACAAAGAATTTATTTTTACAAATGGCATTTTGTTCCAATTCAGCGTAGGTTTGACTCCTTATCGTTTTTATTACTCTGATTTAGAAAATCTCACTGCAGAGCAGATGGAATTTTCAGCACATGTGGTTTTATATCACAGACACTTAAAAACATAGCCACAAAACAAAGCACTTCCACAATACTGAGATACAACCACTGTGTTTAGATTAATGTGCTATTCTAAAAAGCAAGCTGATTTTTTCTATTTTTAGTTTATCAGTTTAGACAAGTAGGGTTTCCTGAGGATGCTATTTGTAGCTCTGCAGGCCTGTGGTTGATTTTTTTTTTTTTTTAATTTTTGGCATTTCACTGTCAAATTCCTTGCAAGAATAGTCTGTATTCACAACCTTCTTACTCCCCATTTACATGTCTGTCCACTGCAGTCTTGGATTTGGCCCCACCTATTAACTGATTGTACTCCTGTCCAGGTCATCACTGATCTATGAGCAAATCCAACAAAAACTGTGGAATCCTTCCCTTGTTTGACCTCTGGAGACTCAGCACTATTGATAACCCCGCCTTCTTGTGACTCCAATACTGCAGCCCCACAGATGGCACTCAGTCAAGTGCTCAATAAATATTTGCTGAATCAATGGTGAAATGAATGCAACTTGCCAACTTCATGTGACCAAGAGAAGGCAAATATTAATGTGAAAATAGGCATCAAGAAAAGTGTAACAATTAGAAGCTGCTGCTAAGAATATTGCTTATCTTGTGAGTTTTTTCTCACTTTTTCATTCTTGTCATTCTTGAAGACCAACACAAGGACCATGTCTTCTATGAAGCACCTGACATTCCTCCATCCCATCAGACTTAGTTCTACTTATAATTCTAATTAGTATGTGAAATAAATCCTACTTATGTTCATATTTACTATGCTTCAAATGGTTCCTAATATAATAATTGTTTATGGTTTATCACTACATTAAGTTGGAAATACCCAAGATATGGAAACCTGTATTTCTCATTGTATTGCTCTTAGATAATGCCTGACAGATAAATTTTCTCCATAGTTGTTGAACTGAATTTTAAGGAATAATCCCTTAAATATACAAGGTTCTAAAACATATTTATAAATCATTTAAGCATGTTAGTTCCATTATTCTATAAGCTTAAATAATTGAAAGTGGGTAAATTTTTCCTATTTAATAGTTTAAATGCTGTATGGAAATATTCAAAACTGTGGAGTTGGTAACTGTAAACTTTCTTTTCAGTAAAAGTATAAAAGTTTTTAAAGTAAAACTTTGATCTGAACATCTTATTTAATTATGTTCCTATGTTAAATACAACAATTTATGTGAACAACATTAGATGTGTTTTTTTGTGAATTAAGAATAATCTTCTGTTATTGTAAACAGTGTCACAGTAAACGTGTCGTGTCTTTATCATAGAATGTGTCTTTATAAAAGAATGATTTATAATCCTTTGGGTATATACCTAGTAATGGGATTGCAGTGTCAAATGGTGTTTCTATTTCTAGAACCTCGAGAAATCGCCACACTGTCTTCCACAATGGTTGAACGAATTTATACTCCCACCAACAGTATAAAAGTGTTCCTATTTCTCCACATCCTCTCCAGCATCTGTGGTTTCCTGATTTTTTAATGACCACCATACTAACTGGCGTGAGATGGTATCTCAGTGTGGTTTTGATTTGCATTTCTCTAATGACCAGTGATGATGAGCATTTTTCCACATTTGTTGGCTGCACATTCTGCACATGTACCCCAGAACTTAAAATGTAATAAAAAAAATCTGTTTTGAGCATTTTCTTATTTTTCTGACTTCACTGTTTAAAATGCATTGTATTTGATATTATTTTACTTCCTTTAGGGACTAAATAATATTGGATACAGAGACAAAGATTCTTAAAACTGACACTTCTAAGGACTCTATTTAGTGACTAGTTGGGAGCAGCAGCTACTCGTACAGATTAGTGGCCTTAAAAGATTAAGATATGTCCTGAAAGCTTACTGTGAAAACATTTTACTGTCTTTTATGTGACTCTTTCTCTCATCTTTTTTTTCTATGACATTTACAAAAGGTAAATTTCAATTTTAAAATAGTGGATGCTCCCTTCCCTGGGTCCATGTGTTCTCATTGTTCAACAACCACCTATGAGTGACATCATTTGGTGTTTGATTTTCTGTTCTGTATCAGTTTGCTGAGAATGATGGTTTCCAGATGTTGTCTTTATGAAGGAGAACAATGAGAACACATGGACACAGGGAAGGGAGCATCACACACTGGGGTCTGTTGGGGGAGGATAAGGGAGGGAGAGTGGGGATTGTGGAGGCCGGGGAGGGATAACATGGGGAGAAATGTCAGATGTCCGTGACAGGGGGATTGAAGTAGCAAACCAAACTGCCATGTGTGTACCTATGCAGCAATCCTGCATGATCTGCTCATGTACCCCATATCCTTAAGTACAATAAAAAAATAAAAATTAAAATTAAAAAGTGGAATTGTTACATGTTACTTTCTCTGTCTCCCACACATGCTAATTTAAATTGTAACTGACTCCTGTAAAGTAATAAAAAGGAAATCTCCACACCAGAGTAACACATACCTGGAGTTGAAATTACATGCATTCCCTAAGCAATATTACTGTGTTTCAGTGAGTTCATTAAAGGTGAAAAAAAGGTCTGGAGTCTGGGAGCTCCTGGCACAGTCCACAAACACAGTGATAGTGGGAGGGAAAGGTGCATGTAAGACTCTTGAAGCAGAAGTTGGGAATAGCAGGCAAAATAGTGAGGAAAAAATCAATAACATTTGAATAGCTTACATCCCTCCGCCAAACTTTAACACTGATGTCATGGGTAGGGTTCCTTCCGGAAATGCAGTGAGAATTGGAGTAAGTCCATGGACAGTAGGATACGTCTTTGGATGAGAAAACAGATCACTGAAATCTAACTGTTTAGGTCCCAAAATATGTACTATGTCTTAGAGAACAGTGAAGGACATCCCCCTATAACAAGTAGAATAGTCTAGTGACTAAGCCCTGGCTTTAGGAACAAAAACACACATTCAAATGTCGGCTCTCCCACCCATTAGCTTTGAGGCCATGTTTAAATCACTGATTCTCTCTGAGTCTTGGTTTCTAGTTTTTTTCTTTTGAGATAGGGTCTCACTTTTGTTGCTCAGGCTAGAGTGCAGTAGCATGTTCTTAACTCACTGCAGCCTCAACTTCTTGGCTTAGGTGATCCTCCCACCTCAGCTTCCAGAGTAGCTAGGACCACAGGCATGTACTACCCCACCACCCACCCAGTAATTCTTTCGTATTTTTAGTAGAGATGGGATTTTGCCATATTGCCCGGGCTGGTCTTGAACTCCTGGGCTTAAGTGATCCACCTGCCTCGGCCCCTCAAAGTGCTAGGATTACAGGAATGAGCCACAGCACAAGTATGTCTCAGTTTCTTAGTAAGTGATTAGATACACAAACACTGTGATGAGTAAATCACATACACGTACAGCATTCCCTAGTTATCTGCAACACAGGAACCCAAAGTATGGCAAAAACTATACTTTTTCCTTTTCCATTTGGAATGTGTCAGACTTACAGCATCACTACAAAAGGTTTTATTACCTGTTTGTTCTGCTCCCCATAACCCCTATAAACAGTTTACCCTCAGATCCAATACGTAGATTTTTATTCTGTAGTTAGAAAATTATCTTATTTGTCAGAAAATGGTCTCCAATTTTTCTCCTTAAAAATGTAATAGCGATAAACCTGCATGAAGCCTTTTCAATAGGACAGAGGCCCAAGCCATCTTAATCCAGGATGGAGCAGCACAATACCTGATATACATTGAGCATACCCTCAGCTGACTGAAAGTTCATCTACATTACAGACCACCTTTTATAACCGAGGTAGCATGTCAGCATGTGGTGCAATGCCCACATTGCTGCTAAACTAGTCTTTTCTTCCCTGAAACCCACTGTTCCTTGTTAATGCTTGCTGACTATGTTTGCCACCACTACTTACTACTGACCCAAACCAGAAGCTACAGAATCATCCTTGACTTCTAATCATTCACCTTATCTGCTTAGCCACTAAGACCTATGTATTTTATTGTCTCATCAATTTTAGCATCTTTCCTCCTTTTTACTGCTTTAATGCTAGTTCCATTGCTTATTATCTCTTGATAGAACACAGAAGAAGCCTTAAACCCACTCACTGCTTCTTTCCACTATTAGACCCAGTTTCCCACTGTGGCCAAAACAATCTATTCATATTGAAGACCAAATCTTGGCACTCTCTTACTTGAAAAGTTCTGTTAGTTTCCCTAATAATTGGTACTAACATAAATGAAGTCCCAGATCACTGATAGAGGTCACTATCTCTTGGTTCTTGCTACCTTCCTTTATCTCAAATTTTATGGCCCAATAATATTAAGGAGACTTTGGTTCCCTAGGGACACACTTCTGGGTTTTTGCAAATTGTTAATCTGCTTAGATTTTTCCTTCCTAATTTATTCTCATGTGTAACCCTTGTTAACTTATCAGGCTCAACTCAGATGCATATTCTCTCTCTCTGTCTCTCTCATTTTAAGAGGTAAGAATCTCACTCTGTTGCCTAAGCTGAAGAGCAGTGGCCTGGATTATAGCTCCTTGCACCCTTCAACTCCTGAGCTCAAGCAATCCTCTCTTAACTGGCAATCCTCTCTTCAGCTGGGACCACAGGTACCTGCCACCACAAATGGCCATTTAAAAAAAAAATTTATAATAGAGTTAAGAACCTTGCTATGTTGCCTAGGCTGATCTGGAACTCCTGGCTTTGAATAATCCTCCCACCTTGGCCTCCCAAAGCACTGAGATTAAAGGCTTGAGACACTGTGGTTGGCCAGGGTTTCTCCTTTAGAAAAATGCTTGCAAACCCTTAGAATGGTATCATTCCTTTGTTCTTCTATAGAATTCTGTGTTGACTAAGATTCAGCTACTTACCACACTGCATTAAATATGGTTTCTTCACCTGTCACAGTGTCACACACTACCAACAATATTTTGAAAGAAAAGGGCACATCTTAGTCTCTGCAGTTCTCTAGATAAAGCTTGGATTAGCTCCTGCTACCTACATTGCCAGAACTAACCATATTTTAAATGTGTTCTCCACCTGTTTATTCAATTCTGGGGCCATTCCAGTGCCCTCTAGCCATTTATCTCTTTGAAGTAGAAAAGCCAGAGTTACATTCCATCACTTTCAACCAAAGAACCCTACTTACCTGCATGTTTCTTTTTCTAATACATACTTTCACAGCATACTTATTGTTGATATTTTCATAGAAGCTCTCACTGCTCTTCACAATAAACTATAGCCTCTAAAAATCTTTTGTTTGATGCTGGCATGTACACAGAAATCTATTATAGATATAAATATACATACATGCATATACATATAAATCTCAAGGGGTACAACATCACTTCCTTAATAAAATAGCTCCACCTAACAAAATATTTCATGTAAAAGTATGCTTCAACAGAGGAGCACTTTTTGCTTCTTTTTTTATCTTAGCACACAGACACCTATCTGGAATACAGTATGCCTTCAATGATATTATTTGAGTGAGAGAATGAATGAATAAATACTTGTTCTAAACGATTCACTTTTCTTACAGAATTAAAAATTCCAAATCTGAGGTAGAGAGATTGCATTTGTAAATATTGCCCAAAAAATAAAATTCATAATTGAATGATTGATAGCTTTATAATTTGTAATAAAATAGGCTAACTTACTTTAAATCTTGACATATTTTTCCAAAATCAGCTGAAGCATCTGAAACGTAGGTAATAAACTCAAACGTTGAGTCTTCCCCAGGCAATCTGTATCTAGAACTCAGCTGATAATTGGTACGTGATAAAAACTGGATAAATTTTCATCACCTGATTTATTTTTATATTCTCAGCTATTACTAAAAATTGATTCAATAGATACTGAAAATAACTCTTTATGTAGGTTTTATTTTGCTCCCTCTGCAATAGCTTATAAAGTGTGACAGAATGTCCCTAAAGAAAATGACTAAAATCAGGTGGCTTTTTATGCATTTTTCTAGAAAAAAAGGTTTCTGTTTCTTCTTTTCCGAAGTCAGAAAAAACTCAACATCTAATTCCAGAGTGACATAACCATTTACTTTCATTAATTGTCCTCACAAATAATATTTATCTAGCATATATATATACATATATACACCAAAAGTAGAAACATATACGTAGATGTAAATCACAACCACATAAAATATAAGCACACGCAAAGATATGAAAGCATGAGAGCAATTTTGAGAGGAAATGAGAAGAAATCATACTATACATATTGCTCTAGAATTAGTAGATTTTTTGGTAGATTTTGTATAAAAATATGCCATTTGTTTCTTTTGAAACTAAATCTGATCAACTCACCTTCATATAACCAGTCAGCAATCCCATTAAAAATTATTTCTTCTTTTCCAGAAGATGTCAGTCGCAATGAACTGCTCTTTATATCAGGTTGATAGTAGATATTATTTTCAAAAATATAAATCTGGATCGGGAAATGTGAAACAAACAAAAACCCAACACGTTAGGATGCCTTTTAAAACTTTAATGTTACAGAATGATCACTGAATAGCCACGTTGTATTCTTTACCTGCTTCAGGTTGTTTTAAGACATATATTTTTATTGCTTTCAATTATTAATGGGTTTTTCTGTTTTACTGTGTCAATATCAAGTTGTCATTTGGAAATTCCATGGCACTTGGTATTGAAGCTTTTAAATCCATATTTTCAGCAACAATATTTCAACTATTTAATAATATCTCTCCATACCAAAAAATTGGTTTAGCTTTGAGATAACGTTTTGCATATCAAGAGACTGATAACTGTTACTATATGCCATTCTGGTAACAGTCAACTGACTGAAGAGCTTCAATTTGGGGCCTTTACTTTTATAAAAATGCATTTAGTGATCAATAAAATAATCGCTAGATAATCTCTGATTTTATCCAGTTCAATTCACAGATTCACTGATGGTAGAAGCAATAATAAAATTCCTTTGAACTGATAAGTGGAATACAGCTTCCAGTGCACCAATCTTGGCAATTCTCTTGTAAATAGCACAGCAATAATAATAACTTTGTAACTGCAAGTTCCAGAAAGAGTTTTAATTTGAACATATCACAGTGTCTGCCAAAATAAAATCAACAATAACAGCCCCAACAAAAGGAACAATAGTGCAAACTAAATAATGTCAGGATGTGTCTATGATATAGCTAATTCAGGATAAAATTATTTATAATTCACTTTACGATGTCTTTATTGCCAAACATTTGAAACTGCTGACCCATGTGGTATTATAACCTTCCACAGAACCATGTTTCTGTGGTTAGGGGAAGCAGAACATTGTCCAGGGCAAGCCAAATTGCTGTTTAGATCAAACATTCTACTAAGAAGGTGAAAGATGCCTTAGGGCCCATGTATCCTAGCATGCTATAGAATTAATAGACAATAGCAAATAGAGAAAACACAAGAACTTTCAAAACAATTGCCTGAATAATTATGAGGTTTTAGATTTTAAATCTTGGTGTGCACAGTGACAAAAACAATTTTAATATCAAGAACATTTCATGGCTATTCTATTTTAATTCTGGTAACTTAACAAGCATTTACAGGTGGGTGATTTAATTATTAATTCCACCACTACAACAGGGTCATTTTTAAATCACAGGTGAGAATGTCAGTATCAGAATAAGAATTTAAAAATAAATAAAAATAATGAAAGGAGGGTACTGCAAGGTGCTTAAAAGCATGGGCTTTATAGCCAGGTGGCTTAAATTTAAAATCCTAATGACCTTGATAGCATTCTTAAACTTTCTAAATCTCAGTCCTCTACTTTATAAAATGTGAGTAAGACTCACACGTACCTTACAGTTCTGTGGTCAAGAATAAATGAGATGCTGAACGCAGAAAAAATAACACACGGGGCTATTACTAAAAGCAGGGTGGACTACACGCAAGATAGCCTGGTTCAAAATGTTAAGAGTTTTGGAGGCAACAAACTCTAGATCAAAATGAAACCTCAATAGCTTTAGCTGATGTGTAAATTATCCCAACGTTTTGGTGAGTAGAGTGCACATTATATTAGTTAAATATGTAGTAGGAGTAGCAGCACAATAGTAGCAGCTATAGTGGTAGTGGTGGAGGAGAGGTATTAACAAAGGATATTTATTGCTTTCACTTCAGTTAGAAAGTTTTCAGGTGAGACAATGAAATAGGAAATAAGTGTATTACTGAAATTATGTGGATTACACTTAGGCAAAAGTTTGAGAATTACCTCTCAGGGTCCCTAACACTGGATAGAAGTTGGGTTTAATGTCTTTCAGGATCCCTGATAACTGAGAAAAAAGATGAACTTTGTTCTAGCCAACTAAAGCATAAGCTTTACACCTTTTGGATACTACATCCTCTTGCTTTTCACAAACAGTACATAACGCAGGTGTACAATGTTTTCCTTACTTGGAGGAAATTCATTTCATGTACCTGAACCTTCTAGTAGGACGTGTGAGTAATAACAGCACAGATCATGTACACCTGGACTACTCAGCACACGTTGCTGTCAACAGGAGTGGAGGTGACCTCACCCAAAGTAACATGATTCTAACTTCTCAGCTTTCTGAAGAGAATAAAATCTAAGTCAAAATAATTAATAAAACCTCCACAACTTCAACAGATGTAAAAATTATCTAAAACTATTGACCAGTAATTACACTTGTATTTGAAGAGCAGATTGGATGATATTCAGAATCCATATGAAACTGACATCTGCTTCAATGTAGAAGAACAAGCAATATGGAATCGGAATTTTAATGTCATGCCACTGAAAGCTGTAATGCCAGAATGTCCACAAGTTATTTTCTTCAGTGGATAAAAAATAAGTAGCTGTCTTCATGAAAATGTGCATTTTTAATATCCTAATCCCTTTTCAATTATCAAGATTTATCCTTGAGTTGTACTTGTTTCAAATAATAATTGAAAACTCTAACCACTACCTTAACAATTTGAGAGCTGCAAGTATTCCCAAGTACTATTTGGGCACTCTGATGGAATTAAACTGGATCTAAATGACAATCATCAAAGGCTGCACTTACATTTAAATCACATTGAAAATATGACACACACTAATGCCATTTATCCTGTTATTGATTAAACTATCATAATATTTTATGTCATTAATCATTTTCTTCAGTGAGCCACCTGATACAATTTAGATCTCTGGCCCTGCAAAATCTCATTTTGAGATGTAATCCCTAGTGCTGGGGATGAGGCCTGGTGGGAGGTGTTTAGGTCAAAGGCATGCATCCTTCACAGCTGGGTGCTGTCCTCACAATACTGAGTGGATCCCCGCGAGATCTGGCTGTCCAAAAGTGTGTGGCACCCTGCCACCCCATTCTCTCTTACTTCTTCTCTAGCCATGTGATATGCCTTCTCCTGCTTCACCTTCTGCCATGAGTCAACAGCCATGCGGCCTCCCCAGAAGACATGCAGATGTGTATGCCACGCATGCACAACCTGCAGAACCTTAAACCAATTAAACCTCTTTTCTTTATAAATTACCCAGTCTCAGGTATTTCTCTACAGCAATGCAAGAACAAACACACCACCACAAACATTAAAACAAATAAAAAGGAAAAGCTATTTGACCAGTTAACTTTGCAATTTGCAGAGTCGGTCAAATTCCCAGTTTTCCAAAATCAATGGTCTTACTCTACACATAAAATAATTCAAAATGGGTAAAGTCACCAAAAACTAAAGAGAAGAACAACTGAAATACTATGTGCTGTATTATGCCAGGTTAGGAAATATGTAATAAATGTTCCAGGGGTTATTTGAATCAATGTGATGGTCAATGCTGCTCATTAACAAGTGATGGGACCCAGTATACATCACTGCTGGATAGAAGTCTTTAAGAGCCAATTTTTAATTTGCCACCTTCTCTTCTGCCACAACTACTAGCAAATGCACCAAATGCCGGTCACCCAGCAGGCTGTATTTCTAGGTAAGGAGACATTAGGCAGATTCTCTTCACACCCACAAGCAACTTGTAATGAACATGTGGCAAGAAGTGAACATCCGACATTAAACATTATTAGGATCTTGAGACTGAGTGTAATTACGATGTAAATTAGCTTACCATGAGTGACTCAACCTGTGACAATAGCTGACACAAACTTATAATAGTTGCACTCTCACAAAGTTTTAGCCATCTTGAAAGAAAATAAAAACACAAAATAAAAGAAACATAATTAAATATTATACCTGTTTTAGCTGAAATATTACTGAAAAGCTATTCCACCTTCACTGATTTGAGTAATTTTCATGACAATTTAAAATTAGAAAATGGTGAATCGTTCAAAAATCTCCATGAATAATAGTGGTTTGGAAACATCTGTAAAGTTACAGTGGAGTTGGGATAGTATTTGGGTTCATTCTACTATGGCTTGCTTTCTGGGAAATAAAAATGTAATTGAGAAAGTATCCCAGATAATACCTATTGCTGGCAGAGATGCAATGAAAACTGTCCTTTTATAATTTAATTTTAAAAATATAATGAGTTTCGGCAGACCAATATTCAAATCCAGGAAATACAGAGACCACCACAGAGATATTCCTCAAGAAGAGCAACCCCAAGGCACATAATCGTCAGATTCACCAGGGTTGAAATGAAAGAGAAAATGCTAAGGGCAGCCAGAGAGAAAGGTCGGGTTACCCACAAAGGGAAGCCCATTAGACTCACAGCAGATCTCTCAGCAGAAACCCTACAAGCCAGAAGAGATTGGGGGCCAATATTCAACATCCTCAAATAAAAGAACTTTCAACCCAGAATCTCCTATCCAGCCAAACTAAGCTTCATAAGTGAAGGAAAAATAAAATCCTTTGTGAACAAGCAAGCACTCAGAGATTTCATCACCACCAAACCTGCTCTACAAGAACTCCTGAAAGAGGCTCTACACATGTAAAGGAACAACCAGTACCAGCCACTCCAAAAACACACCAAATGGTAAAAAAGCATCAACACAATCAAGAATCTGCATCAACTAACCAACAAAACAGCCAGGTAGCATCAAAATGACAGCATCAAATTCACACATAACAATACTATCCCTAAATGTCAATGGACTAAATGCCCCAATCAAAAGACACAGACTGGCAAATTGGATAAAAAGCCAAAACCCATCAGTGTGCTGTATCCAGGAAACCCATCTTACATGCAAGGATACACAAAGGCTCAAAATAAAGGGATGGAGGAAGATCTACCAAGCAAATGGAGAGCAAAAAAAGGCAGGAGTAGCAATTCTCATCTCTGATAAAATAGACTTTAAAGCAACAAAGATCAAAAGAGACAAAGAAGGACATTACATAATGGTAAAAGGATCACTGCAACAAGAAGAGCTAACGATCCTAAATATATATGCACCCAATACAGGAGCACCCAGATACATAAGGCAAGTTCTTAATGACTTACAAAGAGACTTAGACTCCCACACAATAATAGTGGGAGACTCTAACACCCCATTGTCAATATTAGACAGATCAACCAGACAGAAAATCAACAAGGATATCCAGGGCCTGAATACAGACCTGGAACAAGCAAACCTAATAGACATTTACAGAACTCTCCACCCCAAATCCACAGAATATACATTCTTCTCAGCACCACATCACACCTACTCTAAAATTGACCACATAATTGGCAATAAATCACTCCTCAGCAAATGCAAAAGAACAGAAATCATAACAAACAGTCTCTCAGACCACAGTGCAATCGAGTCAGAACTCAGAATGCAGAAACTAACTCAGAACCGCACAGCTTCATGGAAACTGAACAACTTGCTCTTGAATGTTGACTGGATAAACAATGAAATGAAGGCAGAAATAAAGATGTTCTTCGAAACCAATGAGAACGAAGACACAACATACCAGAATCTCTGGGACACATTTAAAGCAGTCTCTAGAGGAAAATATATAGCAATGAGTGCCCACATGAGAAGAAAGGAGAGATCGAAAATTGACACCCTATCATCAAAATTGAAAGAGCTAGAGGAGCAAGATCAAAAAAACTCAAAACCTAGCAGAAGACAGGAAATAACTAAGATCAGAGCAGAACTGAAGGAAATAGAGACACAAAAAACTCTTCAAAAAATCAATAAATCCAGGAGCTGGTTTTTTGAAAAGATCAACAAAACAGACAGACCACTAGCCAGATTAATAAAAAAGAAAAGAGAGAATAACCAAATTGATGCAATAAAAAACGATAAAGGGGATATCACCACAGATTCCACAGAAATCCAAACCATCATCGGAGATTATTACAAACAACTCTATGCACATAAACTAGTAAACCTGGAAGAAATGGATACATTCCTGGACACCTGCAACCTCCCAAGCCTAAACCTGGAAGAAGCCGAAACCCTGAATAGACCAATAACATGGTCTGAAGTCGAGGCAGCAATAAAGAGCCTACCACCCAAAAAAAGCCCAGGTCCAGATGGGTTCACAGCTGAATTCTACCAGACATACAAGGAGGAGCTGATACCATTCCTTCTGAAACTACTCCAGACAATCCAAAAAGAGGGAATCCTTCCCAAATCATTTTACGAGACAAACATCATCCTGATACCAAAACCCGGCAGAGACTCAACAAGAAAAGAAAATTTCAGGCTAATATCCATGATGAACATAGATGCAAAAATCTTCAATAAAATACTGGCAAACCGATTGCAACAGCATATCAAAAATCTCATCCACCATGATCAAGTAGGATTCATCCCGGGGATGCAAGGCTGGTTCAACATACGCAAGTCCATAAACGTAATCCACCACATAAACAGAACCAAAGACAAAAACCACATGATTATCTCGATTGATGCAGAGAAGGCTTTTGACAAAATTCAACAACCCTTTATGCTAAAAACCCTCAATAAACTAGGTATTGACGGAACGTATCTCAAAACAATAAAAGCTATTTATGACAAACCAACAGCCAATATCATACTGAATGGGCAAAAACTGGAAGCATTCCCTTTGAAATCTGGCACTAGACAAGGATGCCCTCTCTCACCACTCCTATTCAATATAGTACTGGAAGTTCTAGCCAGAGCAATCAGGCAAGAAAAAGAAATAAAGGGTATCCAAATTGGAAAGGAGGAAATCAAATTGTCTCTATTTGCAGATGACATGATTGTATATCTGGAAGACCCCATCATCTCAGCCCAAAATCTCCTGAAACTGATCAACAACTTCAGCAAAGTCTCAGGATACAAAATCAACGTGCAAAAATCACAAGCATTCCTATACACCAGTAATAGACTTCAAGAGAGCCAAATCAAGAACGAACTGCCATTCACAATTGCTACAAAGAGAATAAAGTACCTAGGAATACAACTAACAAGGAACGTAAAGGACCTCTTCAAGGAGAACTACAAGCCATTGCTCAACAAAATAAGAGAGGATACAAACAGATGGAGAAACATTCCATGTTCATGGTTAGGAAGAATCAACATCGTGAAAATGGCCATACTGCCCAAAGTAATTTACAGATTCAACGCTATTCCCATCAAGCTACCAATGACCTTCTTCACAGAACTGGAAAAAAACACCTTAAACTTCATATGGAACCAAAAGAGAGCCCGCATAGCCAAGTCAATTCTAAGCAAAAAGAACAAAGCAGGAGGCATCACACTACCGGACTTCAAACTATAGTACAAGGCTACAGTAATCAAAACAGCATGGTACTGGTACCAAAACAGAGATATAGACCAATGGAACAGAACAGAGGCCTCACAGGAAATACAACATACCCACAACCATCTGATCTTCGACAAACCTGACAAAAACAAGCAATGGGGAAAGGATTCCCTGTTTAATAAATGGTGTTGGGAAAACTGGCTAGCCATGTGCAGAAAGCAGAAACAGGACCCCTTCCTGACACCTTACACCAAAATTAACTCCAGATGGATTAAAGACTTAAACATCAGACCTAATACCATAAAAACCTTACAAGAAAATCTAGGCAAAACCATTCAGGACATAGGTGTAGGCAAGGACTTCATGACCAAAACGCCAAAAGCAATGGCAACAAAAACCAAAATAGACAAATGGGACCTAATTAAACTCCACAGCTTCTGCACGGCAAAAGAAACAGTCAGTAGAGTGAATCGGCAACCAACAGAATGGGAAAAAATTTTTGCAGTCTACCCATCTGACAAGGGGCTGATATCCAGAATTTACAAAGAACTAAAGCAGATCTACAAGAAAAAAACAAACAAGCCCATTCAAAAATGGGCAAAGGATATGAACAGATACTTTACAAAAAAAGACATACGGGAGGCCAACAAACATATGAAAAATGCTCATCATCACTGGTCATCAGAGAAATGCAAATCAAAACCACATTGAGATACCATCTCACACCAGTTAGAATGGCGACCATTAAAAAATCGGGAAACAACAGATGCTGGAGAGGATGTGGAGAAATAGGAACACTTTTACACTGTTGGTGGGAATGTAAATTAATTCAATCATTGTGGAAGACAGTGTGGCGATTCCTCAAGGACCTAAAAATAGAAATCCCATTTGACCCAGCAATCCCATTACTGGGTATATATCCAAAGGATTATAAATCATTCTACTACAAGGACACATGCACACGAATGTTCATTGCAGCACTGTTTACAATAGCAAAGACCTGGAACCAACCCAAATGCCCAATGATGATAGACTGGATAGGGAAAATGTGGTACATATACACCATGGAATATTATGCAGCCATCAAAAACGAGGAGTTCACGTCCTTTGTAGGGACATGGATGAACCTGGAAACCATTATTCTCAGCAAACTGACACAAGAGCAGAAAATCAAACACCGTATATTCTCGCTCATAGGCGGGTGTTGAACAATGAGAACGCATGGACACAGGGAGGGGAGCACTACACACTGGGATCCGTTGGGGGGAAATGGGGGAGGGGTGGGGGTGGGGAGGTGGGAAGAGAGAGCATGGGGAGAAAGGACAGATACAGGTGAGGGGACGGAAGGAAGCAAAGCACACTGCCATGTGTGTACCTATGCAACAATCTTGCATGTTCATCACATGTACCCCAAAACCTAAAATGCAATAAAAAAAAATATAATGAGTTTCAGCCATTTGGGAACATACTATGGCAATTTTCCATGTCACCAGCAATCCTACACCTGGGATCTTGCTGAGTATAAAAACAATTCAAACCAGCAATAACAAAATATAACCACCTGCAAAGAACAATGAGCAGTGATGTGTATTTCACTATTTCAGCCAAAAAGAAGAGTCAATGTGAAAACTAATCATTGCCGAAGAGTCAAAGTGAAAACTCATCATATTTGAATGCCTGGATGGATTACTGTTCATTCACACCACATAATAACATTCAGGACTTAAAGAGAATAAACTTGTGCTTGGAATAGAATAAAGCTGGCTTGGAAAAACTTCACTGAGATATTGTCAAGTGACAAAAGCAAGATCGAAAAACAAAGAAAAACAAAAACAACAAAAAAGGATTCAACGTGAGCCTATTTCTGTACACCAGACAATGACGATACTAACATAAACTTACACCATCAGTCATCTCACCAACACATACACTGTGGATGCTGTCTGTTTGTAGTCAGCCCCACTCCTGCCCCTATATAGCTTTTTATTACTGGGGATAGTTAGAAGCCTGAAATTTACATTTCTAAGACTTCCTTGCAAAGTAGTCTTCTCAGCTTCTTTCATAGTTTGCTTCTAGTTACTTTCTGTAAAAAAAAAAAAAAAAAGAGAGAGCACTACCACTCAAAAACTAGAAACATCTGGCAGTGGTTCTGGCACACCAGTTTCAGCAATAGTACCTCAGTGGTAGTGGTGATGGGAGTGTAAGTTCCCAGGTCCTGCCTTGATAATGGCAATATGTATTTATACGTTCTGCATATCACCACTTTGGCTCTCCAGCCATTACAACTTTGTTTGTAAGAATTATCTGTATTCAATCTATTCTATCTGAACCACTATAGTAACATCTGTTTTCTCATTTGGAAGCTCTTACTGAAATAGTACAAAAATGCATGAATATAATTGATTGTACAGTATAGCCATGCACTGTATTGCAATGTTTTGGTCAATAACAGACCACGTACATGAGGGTGGTTCATGAGATTATAATACTCTATTTTTGCTGTATCTTTTCTATGTTTCTATATGTTTGATACACAGATATATACCATTGTGTTACAGTTGCTCACAATATTCAGTATAGTAACATGCTTTACAGGTTTGTAGCTTAGGACCAATAAACTGTACCATATAACCTATTTGTAGTGGGCCATACAAAATAGGTGGTATAGGTATACCGATGATGTTCACACAATGACAAAATTGCCTAACAGCAAATTTCTTAGAACATATCCCCAGCATTAAGAGACATATGATCGTATTTTACAAATACATTAATAGCATGGGAAGACTATGGAAGTTTGCTTTTTAATATGGGTGGATGTACAGTGGGGCAGAGAAGTGGGAAGCTGCTAGTAAAACAAAGAAGACTAGGAAAATATAGCAGAGACTTAAAAAAATGGTGTGTGTGGTAAGAACACAACATGAAATCTACCCTCTTAAATTTGTAAGCATATCATGCATTATTATTGACTACAGGTATAATGTTGTCCAGCCTATGTCTAGAGCTTACTAATCTCACTTGACTATAATGCTGTGCCTGTCGATTAGTGACTTCCTATTTTCCCTTCTCCCTCAGCCCCTCACAACCATCATTTCACTCTTAAATTCTATGTATTTGACTATTTCCAATTCCCCATAAAAACAGAATCATGCAGTATTTGTCTTCCTTTGCCTGGCTTATTTCACTTAGCAAAATGTCTTCAAGGTTCATCTTTGTTGCATATTGCACAATTTCCTCCTTTTCAAAGGCTACATAGCATTCTATAGCATATACATAGTACATTATCCATTTATCTGTTGATGGACACTGAGATTGTTTCTGCATCCTGGCTATCGTGAATAGTGCTACAATGAACATTGGAGTGCTGATAACTCTTTGAGATTCCCTTTTCAATTATTTTGAATAAATACCCAGAAATGGCACTGCTAGATCATAAGGTAGTTGTATTTTTAAATTTTTGAGGAACAGTCATGCTATTTTCATATAGTACTTGCATTATGTTGTATATTGAAAAGTGTACAAGAATTCCAATTTCTCCACATTTTTACCAACACTTTTTTTTGATAATAGCTCTCCTGACAGGTGTGAAGAGATGTCTCATTGTGGTTTTGATTTCTTTGATGATTAGTCACTATACTTATTGTCATTTATTGTTGTACGTGACCTGTTCAAGTTTATTTATGTAAATTATATGTTTATTTATGGATAAAGAACCAACATTAATTTTAGTTATAATATACATATGATGATATGGTTGCTCTAAAAGTTAAGTTTGTACAAAGCCATAGGGCAGCTTGAATGCTAGATCACGTAGTTTGAACCTACTTTTTTCAGTTATTGACAAATTTAAATTTGTTATGAGCCATGAGTGTTTAATCAACTTTGGGAAAATATTTGGGAAAATAATTGGTGATAGTTCCAGAATAGGAGATAGACATGGGAGACTGCTGGCAGAAGAATGGTCAGATATTCTGCCTAACAGAAATTAAAATTGGCAAAATGGAGTCATGATTCCTAACATATTTCTTTAATATATGTGTCTAAAACGTTTGTGAATTCCAATGCCAATGTTTTAGTATCTCCCACTTGAATCCTTCTAGGCTTCATCTTCTAGCGTCAATCACTGCATCTCTTTTAAGCACTGTTTGCAAGTCCTTCAAAGAATATGAAGTTCTCACCTTCACTGCCTAATAGAACCTGAACATTCCAGAAACCATATCTTCAGCTCCTTCTGGTTCCTGGCCCACCACCTACATCCCAGCTTTACCATATGCCCTGGCAAAACACTGGCTTCGAAATTTATCTGGAACATTAGCCCTTTTGTTTTATGAATTAAAATTTTTAATTTTTCAGTCATGCCAGTTTATCAATTTCTTTAAGAACACATTTTAGAATAAAGTAAATATTTGTCTTTAAATTTGATGTAATATTGTTTTGGAAATAAATGAGACATATAGAAATCTTCAGTAAAACAGAATCACTATTAGGGTTCTATTTCATATAGGAACCTCCAAAATGCTATATTATATTTCAATAAATAAAAATGTATCATCATATAGATCATATTAAAACATGTAACTATGTATACAGTTATTTTTCATCAGAGAAAGACACTGTGAGAATAAGATGCCTTGAATTCCATCATGTATATAAGCTGTTGTAAAAACCTTTAAATTTGCTTAATAAATAAAAATCTTTGAAATACTTGACATATTTTTTAAATGTATCAGTTCCCATTAAATAATGAAGAAAAGTTTCCTCCTCTAAGCAATATGCTATATTTTAGTCTAGAAACCATTTGGAGAAATTATTCTTTAAAATTTTGATGAATAAAATGGTAAATAAAAAGTGCTTATTTTGATTTATATCACTTAGTTTCTTTTGGCTGTATGAGTGAATATAAGCACACACAAAATATTTTGGTATTATACTTAGAATGGCTAAAATAAAAAAGAGCTGCTAATAAGGGTAAACAAGGGTGTGAAGCAATTGGAATTCTCATGCACTGCTGATGGGAGAATAAATAATTGGTACAATCACTTTGTAAATTCTTTTAACAGTTTTTACCAAAGCAGAGCATGGGTCTGACTCAGCAACTCCAGTCTGAGACATATACCTAACAGAAACGTATATGGGTAGATAGATGTCTGCATCTGTGCTTTCTGTATCAAAAGACACAAACAACAATGTTCTTAGTAATGCTATTTGTGAGAGCCCATAATGATGTTACAAACCAGGATAATGATTACACTTGTTGGTAAACAGTAACTGGTAGATGTCAGAGTAGTGGTTTCTTTATTGTATGAACAACGTTCTGTTTCTGCTCTGGGAACCATGTAAGTGGAAGTGTTCACAAAGATCACCTATATACATTTTCTTGCATGCATGATAATATAAACTTAAAACAAATGGAAAAATGTTATGTAGAATATATATTAGTATTTATACTTCATTAAGAATATTACCATAAAGACTTTTATCAAAATTTCCTAAAAGCCACAATGCAAGCATTCAACTTTGCTTTTTTATAAAATTCTGTTTCCTTAATTTGTCAGTATACAATAAATTCTGTGTGTCCATTTACATAACGCAAAGCAAAGCTATGAGCACAAGTTAAATAGTTTGATTACCTCTGACATTTTGGCCTTAAATAAATCTCTCTGTTGGTTACAAAGTACTGCTTTCATTTCTCTACAGAATCATCTCTGTGACATAGAACAACTCATTCAAATCATTCATGTCACCTTTGCATCAGTACCTGACATTCTAGAAATAGAATCACTATCAGGAAGCCCTTATCCCTTGACATTTGCAATTATTCATATCAGCAAACCCTTTCAAAGAGTTCTTATTTCTTAAAACCTTTGCAGCACATTATGCATTTTCAAAGAAATGAAATATGCCCCTTTGTCTTAAATTCATAATTATGTAAGTCACTTCCCAGTCCTAAAGCCTTATCTTTTAATCCATGCTTTTTAGGAGACAAATGGATACCAGACAAAAGTTAACATAAAGACCAACGCCAATAAATGGAATAAGGAACATAATAAGGAATATAATAACAGACTTTCTCTTGGCTATGTCAGTTCATAAAACTAATTTAGCATAAGGGAAAACCTTGTAATGAATAAATCATTTTGGTAATAGAAAACATTAAGAAAAATATTTACAGGCCCTAATAAATAAACTGGAATCCACAGGAGACAAGGAGTCATCAATATTACAACTGTTATTTAAAAATCCCTTATGTATTGATTTATGTGGGTCAAAGTGCTAGAAGATAGTTTTACCTAGTCATTACATATTCATTTTCTTCTCTACCCAACTTTCTCCTTTTTCACTTTTCCTTTACCACTCCATTTTCATACCTTATTTTCCTTCTTCAAGCCCATTATCATAAAACAAATATGTATCAGTACCCTCCTATGTGCCAGGCACTATGCTAAGTCTTGGGGTTTTAAAGATTTAAAAATACAAGGTCTTATGTCCTAATGTGACTTTTCATTACAACCATGTATAAATTATTAGAGATATGGGGAATAAGGAAAAATAAAACCAATGGATAAGGGCATTAATTTAGGAGAAAACGTTACTGCCTAATATGAGTGAATGTAGAACTCAAAGTGGAAAATAAAAAGATTTTGGCCAGGCGCGGTGGCTCACGCCTGTAATCCCAGCACTTTGGGAGGCCGAGGCGGGTGGATCACGAGGTCGAGAGATCGAGACCATCCTGGTCAACATGGTGAAACCCCGTCTCTACTAAAAATACAAAAAAATTAGCTGGGCATGGTGGTGCGTGCCTGTAATCCCAGCTACTCAGGAGGCTGAGGCAGGAGAATTGCCTGGACCCGGGAGGCGGAGGTTGCGGTGAGCCGAGATCGCGCCATTGCACTCCAGCCTGGGTAACAAGAGCGAAACTCCGTATCAAAAAAAAAAAAAAAAAAAAAAAAAAAAAAAAAAAATTTTTTAGTAAAGAAATATAGAAGAGAGATCTAACAAATGTAGAAATATTCAATAGTGAACTAAATGACAACTATTATCTGAAAGATAAGTTTTTTCATGTCTCTGTAAAAAATGAAATTTCTATCAGAGAGACATGAGATCTCATCCCAGCAATGCCAATTGCTCTTTGTAATATTTGGGCAATCATGTTACTTCATCTCTCTGAGTCTGTTTTCTCATTTGTAAAGACATGATAATATTTCTCATGATGGTCTACAGGTTTAAATAAACCAAAATCAGGTCATACATACTGGTCAGTGTACCTGTAGATAGATGTTTAATTTTTTTAATTACTGGAAGCTAGTAATAAGTAATCTGCCACAAAAGATAGAAGATATAATTTAGAAAGAATTGAACATTTTTATCCAGTTACCCTGAAAAGAAGTACACGTATTTGAAGATGGTAAATTAATGACCATGCACCCATTTTCTCTGTATTGGCTACCTAGCATACATTTTTTTCCTCTTATCTGGCTACTCCACATCTGACTTCCCTTTCTACTTTGGAGAATGCTTGTATTATGTATCGATAGGAAGTATAGCCCAGTCTCCAATCATAAGAGAAAATCCAGATAAAATATCCTTACGGTGCACACCCACCCAAGACTCTGACTTTTGAGATAATAAAATTGTAATTGAAAAATTATTCCCAAGAGCAACAGCAGACCCTCAGTATCCAGCAAGGATGGTATGGTGCATGCCCATTAATGTGACTTCCAGTTGCATGGTCCTAATCAGATTTTCCTAAACACATCCCTATGTTAAAAAATGTGTGGCACCTCCTAACTCCTATTCATTTTCCAGGGCTGAACTTTCAACTTTCTCTTTGATTCTGAGAGCTTACAGATACATATTTAATAAATTCATTTTCTCTTGAAGTAAGCCTGAGTCCATTTCTGTTGCTTACGCCCAGGCATCCTAATTAGAAGGTAGCATGCAGCAGTTTAACTTTCAAATCCTCATGGTTAAGAAAGTCTTCCACTGTCATTTATGTTGGTAGTGAGCTGAATTAACTACTCTCTCTTCCCAGGTAGTTGTCCCTCCCTCTCATTCATCCAAAGATTAACAAAAGGTATGCTGCACATGCATTTCAGTGTCTGACATTATAATAATTTGTTTTTACATTTGTATTATAACTCTTTGTATTTCTAATGGGGACTCCAAAATTATTATAAAAGATTCCATAAAGAAGAATGAGGGACACTAGAAGAAATTCTCATATGCTTATCAATGGGTTTGTGCCTAATGCTTTTCCAGTTTATGGGCATACTGATAAGAAAACAAATTGAAAAATGCAGAAGGTGGAACCAGGCTTGGTTATCTCCCATGCACATTTTTTCCCACAGCTCTAGACTTTTTATACTACTTCATGAAATTTCAAGGCATCCTTGGCCACAAATGAAGAAATATAGTTTTGGGTTTGTTTTTTTCTTGTTTGTAATACAGAAACATACAAATATTTTTTACTATGTTCTTCAAACACAATTTATACCAGTGAAATAGTGAAATAATCAGAGAAAAGCAAACTTGGTTCCAAAATGGCCATGTTCAGATTTAATTTATTCCAGTTAGTGTTCTTGTGAACATAAATTTAATTGAACCAATGATGACTGAGGATGAGAATCACGTAAATTCAAGCATAACTTAGGATCCAGAATAAAAAGCAGTTAAAGTATTTCTCTGTTTTTTTCTCCTTATGAGATTCTATAGAATTGGCTATCCCTTGTACTTCAGTTAATCTGTCTGTTTAATGGGATACAACTGCATACTATCTATGATGTATACATGACTACAACACAATATGCCCTAATAACTTTTAATTTAGGGGTGAAAAGCATGTCAAAGGGTGTCCAACAGAGTAATTCCTAATTATCAGTAATTCATTTTGGGCTGTTTGCAATGAATTATTCCATTGTTCCTCCTTTTAGTTTTAATTGAATTTTCCAATACAACAAAAGAGAAGCTTTCTGCCAGTGCTTTCATTGATACTGTCCAATTCAATGACAACAACAATACTGTATTACTACACATTCCACAAAGAGAAAAAAAAAAAAAACCAAACTCTTTAGGATGAAATTATCAGCAAAGTATACAGTTTGGAATAGATCTTTCTCTTTTTTTTTTTTTTTTTTTCCAGACAGAGTGTCACCCTGTTGCCCAGGCTGGAGTGCAATGGTGCAATCTTGGCTCACTGTAACTGCTGCATCCTGGTTCAAGTGATTCTCCTGCCTCAGCATCCCAAGTAGATGGGATTACAGGTGTCCCCCACCATGCCCAGCTAATTTTTGTATTTTTAGTAGAGACAGGGTTTCACCATGTTGGTCAGGCTGGTCTCGAACTCCTGATCTTGTGATCCGCTGCCTCAACCTCCCGAAGTGCTGGGATTACAGGTGTGAGCCACCGTGTCTAGCCATAGGACAGATTTCTTCATCTATCTATAAGGGAGCTTCTGTCTTAGTGAACTGCATTCACTTGCCATTACATAAATATGGATTAATATCTGTATTTGTATTATTTGCTTCTTCATTGGAGAAGACATTGATACACAAAACAGAAAAGTTACCTTGGTTGGAATAACTAGGTAGACTTCCCGGGAAAATAGCACTATGATGTTAATGCCAATTGATATCGTAAGTTTCATATCATTTAAAGAAACATGTAAATATATATTTGCTATATAGGAGAAATACTTTTAAAAATGTATTAATAAAGAAAATGTAAAGATAAAAGAAAAAAGAAAAGTGTGCAACCATACAGCTGTGGGGGTATGCACAGAGATGTGATGATTATATAGTTCACTCATTCCCATACCATTTCACTGCAGTCCTAATGTGTCTATGAAACAATAGCAACTAAGTCACATCCCCTATTGCTGAAGAATTCACAGCTTAAAATAAGAACGATAAGGCAAGAGTTAAAAAATTTACAAAATATGGTTTGTTTATAATATAGTGAAGCACAAAGTGTTACTGGAATATGAGGGGAGGTCATGAGACAGTCTGAATCTGGTTGAGAGATGGGAGGGTGAAAAAAAGTCTTCAGATGAGCCATGGTATTTTAGCTGGGCCAACAAGTTCCAGTAGATTTTTCTGAGCAGAGAAGGGGATATTCCAAGTAGAGGCAATAGTAGGAGAAAAGGCAGGTCAAGATGATACGTGTTGAAAATACAGTGTATAGAAAGAGCCTGAAGGAAAGAAAGGCAAATGCTAAGGCAAAGACATGTGGGCTAGAGAAGGAGTGGGGTCAGGATAGAAATTAAAAGAATTCTTTGAGAACAAGAGACATGCAGAGAAAATGCACAGAGATAAGAGGGAGACACTTTCTTAAAATTCGTTCACTTTTTACTTTGAATAATCATTCTGATCAGTTCTACCTAAAAACTGGCTAGAACAGTATTGGTCCAATTTTGGAGATACAATGATGGATAAAGAGTTAAGATATTTACAAATCATGATCCTAAAATCTTTCATTTTTAATTAATCTGGAAATTAGTTTCTTTGCACTCAACTCTAGTGGGAAAGCAGTAAGTGAAAGCAATAATGTCAACAATACTGTAATACAACAATTAAGGTAAAAGAATAGCTCAAACCAAGCTCACCTCACCCTTACTATTCTGCTTAGCAAATCTGAACTACAAGTGAGTCCACAGCCAAATCATTTCACTTACCTGTGCTTCAAACACTGCTTGCACTGACAACCTTTTGATGTCTTCTAGCAAACCTCGCTAACCTTGCCTTATCTCCTACCACTAACCTAGTAGGAGAACTCTTTGTGACTATGGCTTCATTCTCCTGATCACACATCAATATTATGCTTATAGGACTTAATATACTAATTACAGCCCTTTACTCCCTATATATGCTAATCATGACACAAGGGACAGTTGCATATTACATTAACAGCATTAAACTTCCTTTACTACCCATATGAGTCTCCTATATTAATATAGTAAATAAAACAACATGCCCTCAGCTAAAATGGACTGTTTTTCACATCAATCTTTGGTAGAAGGTAGGTGTGGTTCTGTGTTATACTTTAATGTCAGAATAGACTAAACTGAAATAAATGGAAGCAGAAAAGCAGATGTTTAGAGCTAGAATTTACAGGAAAGTCCAAATTTGGTCTTCAATGATGACTTGGCATCATAACTCTTGAAAAGATTTAATGTGACTGAGGAGAAAAATGAACGGTGGGCTTCTGGGGCAGATGTCACCAGTGCATAAACATTCTGGCTTTATGAAGGATAAGAAGAGATGAAAAGAGATGATGGTTTGACATGAACTAAATTTCATAAAAGTCTCTCTGAAGACACTTTTGAAATTCCTGAGAATGTAAAATTCAAAGAGGAAAAAAAGGAGGAGGAAGACAAAAAGGAGGAAAATGACAACTGAGGAAGTATACGCAAATATTAAGTTATTTGCTCTGTCTCTCAGACTGCATGGGGTGCAAGTCTCCTGTCCAGAATCCTTCATCACATACTTCAAGAAATATGATGCTTTGTAATAGCGTTTATTCTAGAAGAAGGAGCTTCAATGAATCCCATCATCACACAACTAAGTCATCCTGACACTAGGTTTAGTGATCCCTTTCCTCACACAGACCATATCACATAAATCTTTCATGCCATGTATTCCTGTTCACATCAATCATCCCCAGATTGTAAGCCTTATTGCCACTAAAAATGGGTCCTCCATCAATTTATCATTCCCATAATAATGTTCTATAATCCTTGGCCTTTTATCCACTCAGCATTCCAAAACCTTTAACTCTACATTCTAAAACTGTCACTCCATAACCAACCAACTTACCTGTACTCTCAAGTCCATCTCTCCTGAGTGTGCCTTCTCCTCCTTTACAATAACTGATGTCTAGGTCTTCCTTGAGGACTCCATTTCCCAGCTTCCCTCTCTCATGACTACCGCTTATCAACTCACATCTCAGGACGCTCATTGCTACCTACTGATGTCTAGGTCTTCCTTGAGGACTCCATTTCCCAGCTTCCCTCTCTCATGACTACCGCTTATCAACTCACATCTCAGGACGCTCATTGCTACCTACTGCTTTTTGTTTTATATCAAAATGTTTCTACTTCATTATAAAAAAAATTATTCTCACATGAGGTTCATTCCAATCAGATTTACTACTTTTTGGCTCTTCACTGTAGAAGAGTGATTTTTCTAAAACACCAGTTCTAATAAGCATCATATCCAAAAAATTTGTTTTCATGGTCTACAGTGGTGTTCAACACACTAGGGTACATGGGCAAAATCTAGTGGGTCCTTTTTGTACAGCATGCAAACTAAAAATGGTTTTTGCAGACCAACATTAGCAATGGATTTGACAACAGAGAATACTTACATGCAACCTACAAAAAAAAATGTTTTTCTCATTTGAAGATTTGTATTATATAACATTGTACTTATTATTTCATTTTGAATAACCACAATAAAAATTTTTAGCAGTTTGATTTCTAGCACCTATATGATATCTTTGGTTTTGTTTCTTGTCTTACAAATCCAAATATATTTTCTATGTGGTTCTTTACAGAAAATGTTGCTAACACCTAGTATAGGATAAAACAACTACAAAACATTGTGTTAAATAAAATTAGAAAGTATTTTTTTTTTAATTCAGGACTCTTCAAAGCTTTTTCTAATTTCATTGTAAATCTTTGAGAACTAGGATACTATACTGCATTTTCTAAATTATTGGTCGGAAACCCCCAGGCCATGGACCAGTCTTCAGCCCTTAGGAACTTAGGCTACACAGCAGGAGGTGAACAGGTGGGCTTCATCTGTGTTTATAGCCACTCCCATCTCTCACATTCCTGCCTGAGCTCCGCCTCCTGTCAGATTAGTAGTGGCATTAGATACTCATAGGAGTGCAAACTCTATTGTGAACCATGCATGTGAGGTATCTAGGTTGCATGCTCTTTATGAAATCTAATTCCTGATGATCTGTCATTGTCTCCCAGATGGGAATATCTAGTTGCAGGAAAACCAGCTCAGGGCTCCCAATGATTCTACATTATGGTGAGTTGTATAATTATTTCATGACATATTACAATGTTATAATCACAGTAATAAAGTGCACAATAAATATAATGCTCTTAAATCTTCCAAAGCCATCCCTCCTCTGCCCCAGTCTATGGAAAAATCGTCTTCTACAAAACCTGTGCCTGGTGCCAAAAAGGTTGAGGACTGCCGTCCTAAATGCATTAAAAAAAAAAAAAAAAAAAAAAAAAAAAAAAGACCATTTTACAGGTCCGATATTCAAGGAAAACTCATGAAAATGCATTTTAAAGTATATCTTCTTATGTAAAATGAACTAATATATATGGATCACTATCTGCAACCTTAAGAACCAATTATTTTTACAGCTTTCAAATTGCATAACACTTTAAGATACGGGTCAACTCTATGTCAGAAAAGTCTTAGTAACAAGAACAAACTCATCTTAAAGAAGTTATTTCTGATGTCTTTATCTTTTAGGCCTCCTTATATTGCCTTGTTTCAATCAAAATCCACAAAAATCACTCTTATCCATATTATTTAACACCTATGCAACTTTTTCATTCTCACACCTATAAAGGATTAGTACTTCAAATCTCAACATTCAAAGGACAGTCATTTTAGTGAACTCCATCCCAGACAATCACCCTCCTCTTGAATAAATCCATCCTGACTACAACTGCTAGAGTAATCTTAAACTCCACTTTATGATGTTTAAGAATCCAGAGTGACTCTCAATTTATAATCTCTGCTAATACATAGCCAGCTACTGTAGCATTCCAGGTCAACCAAGCCAACTCCATCCTTTATGTGTACCTCATTTTCTTCATCTTTAATTTTTCTAACAGTACTTATCAAATTGTCCCTCACAGTCTTTGCAAGTCACTTTTTTCTTTTGTAAGGTCTCTATTTCTGTTCTGCAAATTGATGCATACAACTTTCAAACCTGAAATTAAGAATCTGTGATTCCAAGACAGCAAATCCACTATTTATTCCCCTCACTCCTTTAAAAAAAGGTACTCACCTAGTTACATGCATGTTATTGTGCTATACGCATTGCAGTTTTGCCCAAAGTGTTTCTTGACTTAGCACCTCATGCTTCCAGATTTTAAATACCTCAGCAGTTCTTTCAAGTTTTTCCAACGGAATTCCCCAGAGTGACTAACACATTACAGATTCTAAAAGCAAACTTCTTATTCTCTAAAAACTCAAGTGCCTGTTCTTTCTTCATGGAAATATTTTCCACATTTTATTAATTAAATTATTGAAGGTTATGACCTTTGGGAGTAACACATGCTACCAACAAAACAAGATTACTTAAAAAATGTTTTATTAACTATATTATTAAAACCAGATTAGCTACCAAAAGAATACATCTTAGGTTTTAGGAATAAGAATAAAATGAAACAAAATTTCAAAAGCTTGTAATGTTCTAGAAAAAAGTTGAAAGAATTTTAGGTCATTAATCAATTTGAAGGCATTTTATAGTGACTTGTTTTAACTTCTCAAATGTATTTGGAATCAAAATGTTAGAAAAAATATAAACATTGTTTATGAATGCATGATGCTATTATTGATTGATGAAAATTAACTACCTCATTTACCACATACCCTTAAATTTTAAAACTATTTATGGGGCAATCTGATTTTTATCGTTAACTAACAACTCGAAGTGCCTTGTGTACATTTTTATTTATTTATTTATTTATTTATTTATTTATTTATTTATGTTTTTGACATGGAGTTTCACTCTTGTTGTCCAGGCTGGAGTGCAGTGGCAGGATCCTGTATAAAAATTATTATTAAGAAACTTAATAATCTCATGTGAAATATAGAAATGTTACAAATGTACAATTTCCTCACTCCCTCACCATTTTTATCATTATAGTTGTCACACAACATACATACACACACACCCCCATACTGTCATTTTTGCTTTTAACAGTGATATGTTTTATACAGAAATCAAAAGGAAATTTTGTGGTTTATCTTTACTCATATACTTAACATTTCCAATGTGCTTTTTTAATTCCTGAAGATGAGCTCCCCTATGATATTATTCTTTTTCACCGAAGAGCATTTTCTTTTGTAGTGTGGGTCCCTTATTTTTCTTCAATCAGAAACTGTCTTCATTTCACTTTGATTCTCCATGGTTCTTAATGAGAAGTCCTTAAGCATTCTAATGTTGGTCTTTGTTATATGTTGCGGTGTTTCTCTGTTCACTTCAGCATTTTCTCTTTATCTTTAGTTTTCAACAGTTTCACTAATATGTACTATGAGTGATTATTCTTGAATATATTGTGTTTGGAGTTCACTGAGCCCCTTGAATATGTAAGTTTATGTTTTTTATTGCATGAAATTTCTGTCATTTTAAAAGATATTTTTCCTGCCCTCTTCTTTATTTTCTGTCCTCTTCTTCCAAGATTCCAATCACCATCTGTTAGAGATTTTGCACTTTTCCTACAGGTCCCTAAGGTTCTGGTTGGTTTTTTTTTTTCTTCTTTGTAAACTTCTCAATTTTTTCAGATTGACTGTTGTGTATTGATCTGTGTGTCACAGACTGTTCTCTCTCATTTCATTCTGCTCTTTAACCCATCCAATTTCTTTTTTATTTTAAATATTGTTTTGAAATTCTAAAAGTGTTCATTTTCTTTTAATATTCTTTGCATATCTGTCTATGAAAGATAGGATATATGAGATACAAAAATATATCAATAGATAGATTTAAGATAGGTATATGTGTATGCTGATATATCCTTTTTATTCCTTAAGCATTTATTTTTATGATGGTCAGGAAATACAGCCAGACTAGCAGCTTTAAAGAATTCATCTGAAAATTCTGTCATTTATACTTGAATTTCAGTCAAACACTTGGCTGAGTTCATGCATACTGCTAGTTACCCCTCCTCTGACTCTCTCAGGGATCGTCCTCATTCTCTGGCAGTTATAGCTACTCAAGGCCTCTTTCTCTTGCTCCTGCCTAAAACACAGTGGGATTTCCTATGGAGAGGGGATTCAGCTCCCTTTATACTCACACTCTGCCTCAACTACAGTTGCCCTTAGGCTAAAACTCAGAACTAGCAAAATGGAGGTAGGTATTCCTATTCTGCCAGCTACTTCTTATAAATTTCACTCCCTTCGAAAACCTGCCTGGTTTTTTGTTCAGGCTTGAGCTGTCAGGTAGCTTTTTTGTTTTTGTTTGTTTTAAGGTTTTATTAGAGTTTTTAGCTAAATTTGTCTGAAGATTAATGTGTAAGGAATTGCTCTTCCATATCGGGGTTGTAAAACCATTTATTCAACTTTAGTCAAAGTTCTTTTCACTGAGGATTTCTCTGAAGTAAAAGGTTATTTTCCAGTACATTTGTCATCATATCCAGGTATAGTATTTTTATTTTTCCTTTTCAAGAAGAATTTATTAATGGCAAGTAAATTATATAATTTTAAAAGGTGAAAGTAGTTTATTTCTAGTTCTAATTCTATTTCAAAGAATAAGTCTAAATACCTGAATATCAGTATGTATATAAATTTCATTATGCTTTCAGGGACAGGTTTTTATGTGAGAGATATAAAATTGGTTAGCAGATGCTGAAAATTCCACCCCCCCTAAAAAAAAGAAAGCTCTTTTGGAAGATACTGAATTTGGGTAACATAAGGGAAATCAAAAAAGTTAGTGGACAAGCTTTGTTTTTCATATATATGTATATATATATTTTTATTGCACTTTAGGTTCTGGAGTACATGTGCAGAACATGCAGGGTTGTTGCATAGGTACCTAAATGGCAAAGTGGTTTGCTGCCTCTCGTCACTTATATCTGGCATTTCTCCCCATGTTATCACTCCCCAACTCCCTACTCACCACTGTCCCTCCGCTAGTACCCGCCAACAGACCCCAGTGTGTGATGCTCCCCTCCTGTGTCCGTGAGTTCTCACTGTTCAACACCCATCTATGAGTGAGAACATGTGATGTTTGATTTTCTGTTCTTGTGTCAGTTTGCTGAGAATGATGGTTTCCAGATTCATCCAGGTCCCTACAAAGGACTCATCATTTTTTATGGCTGCATAGTATTCTATGATGTATATGTGACACATTTTCCTTGTCTAGTCTATCATTGATGGGCATTTGGATTGGTTCCAAGTCTTTGCTATTGTAAACAGTGCCACAATGAACATACACGTGCATGTGTCTTTATAATAGAACTATTTATAATCCTTTGGCTATATACCCAGTAATGGGATTCTGGGTCAAATGGAATTTCTATTTCTAGTTCCTTGAGGAATTGCCACACTGTCTTCCACAATGGTTGAATCAATTTATACTCCTACCAACAGTGTAAAAGTGTTCCTATTTCTCCACATCCTCTCCAGCATCTGTTGTCTCCAGATTTTTAAATGATCGCCATTCTAACTGGCATGAAATGGTATCTCAATGTGGTTTTGATTTGCATTTCTTTAATGACTAGTGATGATGAGCATTTTTTAATATGTTTGTTGTCCTCCACAGCCAAACTTGTCAATCTTCACCCCCATATCCCAGTTTATTTCTAGGATGTAAAAAATAGTTACTAGGATAATTTTGAAAGAATTAAGAGTTTAGGTATATCAGTAATAAATAAGATACTTAGCAGAGTATTTTAATAGTCAACTTTAATATTACTATAAGTCTTTTCTATCAAGTAGAATTAAGATCCAAAGCACAGTTTTTTTGTTGTTGTTGTTAAGCTTTAAATCTCTAGTCCTTTATGTCCTTTGCTCCCCAAATTCTAGTTCCTCTTCTAAGACTTAAAATACGTAAAACAATAATAATAATGTTAAAGACCATATTACCTATTATCATACTACTCTAAAACAATAATTATTTTTAAAATATTGCTTTGCCTATTTTGTCTCTGATTATATTTAAAACATATAACACAAGTAGGATCTCATGACATTGTATACAATCATTGCTCCTGATATAACACTTCAGAAAATAAGATATCTGCATCTAGATCTATATCCATATATATATAAAAATTTGTCACCTTTTTCTTTACTTTGGAAGTTCCTGATGTCCTTTAATTTTCATATGCTGTGTTAAAAGTAATCAATTTTGTATTTTAAGTTTTACCTTGTTATTCATAATTCTGGAAATATTTAAATAATATGTAGACATTTTTGTTTGGGGGATTGTTTTTCCTATTATAATAATAACAACATACTAACTAATAATATGGACCTTCCTTTTATCACTGGATAGCACTGTTTTCCCACACACATAGAAGAATCATTAATTTTAAGCTTCTTAAGAAGGAACTATTTTATTATTTTATGCACCATAGTTTATTTTACTGGTCCCATAATAATGATTTGTGTTCAGTTTTCTATCTTGTCTTTTAAATTATAAAGAATGTTGCAATGAATTTTCTTGATGTATATCTCGAGGCACATGTACAATATATTTATAGGATAAAATCTACATTTGGAATCACTGAATATATAATACCATATTACATATTAGATATATTCTTAGTCCAATAAAGAATGTTGGGAGAAAGAGAGAGTGTGTGTGCCTGTAAAATTTGTTTCTAATTTAATTTCTTTATGGTCATAGAATATAATTCTGTATGATTTCAATTATTTTATGTTTATTGGTACATGTTGTATGGCCCAGTGTGTGCACTTAAACATGTAAGGTATTCTGTAATTGCTGGATATAGTGTTCTATAAAAGTCAATTATGTCAATTTGGTTGATAGTATTAATCGAACCTTTTATGTCTTTTATACCCTACTGATTTCCTATCTACTTTTCTCATGTTTTGCTGTAAGAGAAATGTTGAAATTATCAACTAAAATTGTCAGTTTGTCAATTTCTCTATGTTTCTCAAAATCTATTAAAACGTATATTTGCTTTCAATCCTTTTCTGGTTCTGGATAATTTTTTACTCTATGTTCTTCAGAGTTTATAGATTGGGCTGTAGCTGATTAATGGTATCATAAAAGTTGAACTTTCTTTTATTATTTTCATTTCTTTTGTTGTTCTGAAGGAGGAGAGCAAGGGAAAGCCCCGCTACCATACCACTTAAAAGATGTCTGAAGTTATTTCTGACATGAAGAGTCTCGACACTATTATAGACCACAGTTCCCTTCAGGGAGTTCTCTGCATGTCATTTAATAAAATACAGCAAATCACTAAAGTACTGAATTCTGCCTAACTGGGATCTTTTAACCTCAGGGATTATGTAATATGGTTCACATCTTGTGATGGACACTATTATAATCTTATCATTTTTCTTAAGTTTTTGTTTAGACTGCTGATCAAATGTAACCTGACATCACCCTAGGTTAACCCTGTCCAATCAAATGTAAGAATAATAGATATAGTGTAAGAGCTTAGTTGCAATGATATAGAAAGAGTCTAATATTCAGGAACCTTCACTGATTGTCATCTTCATTGCTCTTTTATTCAAATAGTTTCCTTAGCAGGAACTGTCTAAAGTATATGTGTATATTAGATTATGAATGACCCAGATTTACAGTTAAAAAATCTGCAATCCCAGGATTTTGATGGTTCTTACTTCACAATTTAATATTTAATATTATGTTATGATCAGGATGAAACAAGATGTGCCACAGAAACTGTGATTTACATTGGAAAACAAACAGGAGAAAAAAGATAAAGTCGTTACAAATATCCTATTATTTCTAAATAACTAAAATATTGCCTAAATATAAATTAAAGGAAGTTTATGGGAGTGCTCACCTGATGTGTAGGTAATTTTTACACAGCAATGCAAATTAATTTTCCTTTAAATTATATACCATAATTGCATATTTGTTTCACATACCCACACAATGTTAAAGCATTTTATTTATGTGATACTGTATTTCCTGTTACACTTACATATGTAATCTATTCATGTAAATATTTACCTAAATACATTGCAAATTTATAAGTCAAGATACTTTAAAGGTGAGGTGTTGTTTTCTGGTTCTCCCTCCACTAAGCCTAAACAGACTTACCCCTTATAGCTTACTACTATTTCTAGCCTAAATATTGAGTAAATAAATGATATGAGTTGCTTGGTATTGATTTTCCTGACCTCAAATTTCATTTGAGACCCATTAGACCTTAGGTGTGGCTAATACTACAATGTGTTAAGGGAGATTGTTTTCATACCCTGCAACCAAAAACAGGAACCTTCAATTTTATTTCAGATAAAAATGAATACGTAACCTGGTTTCAATTATTTTCACTAATGAAGATGAATGAGGTAACCAAAAAAAGGTCCAAATTTATTTATTATTGGAAACACTCATCATGTCAAACACTAGATATTAATAATGTAAACGGGTTGGCTTTACTCCCTAGTGGTTTTCCTTCATTACTCCACCAACTAGAAATGAGCATCATACACACTACAGTTAAATAGCTAACTAGAAGCAGAATTTGACAATTGCTAGCCTCATTTCCTTATCTACTTACATTAAAGCTCTGGTACAAAGGACTCTAAGGACAAGACTTTCAGCCCAGAATGTGCTTGGCACCAATAGTAATGTGTGAGAATGTGGTGGGGTGTGTGTGTATGTGTGTGTGTGTGCATACAAACACACAAATAACACACACAAATATATTTGTGTATGTTTACCATATATTTATTGAATGTATCCTAATGAGATTTGAAATAATTACTTTTGCATTTGAAAGGACAGATATTTAATGGAATATGAGGCAAAATCTCATTGACTTTTAGTAGGAAACATGAGATTTCAAAGACTTGCTTGAAAAGTGTTTTAAATACTACCTGGGAGAGATTGATAAAATAGTTCACAAATTTTATTAGTAATAAAGTAAGAAATTATATCCAAATTTAAAGTCTCCCAAAGACATTAAAGCACTGCTCATCATTTGAAATTTTAATAAAATTTTAAGGTAAATTACTAGTAATAGTAAAAATAGATGTGATAGAGAGATTTTCATAATTTTTGTTTGTATCTGAAGAACTACATAAACATTACATTTTTCAACAATATAAACAAAAAAACAAATATTAGCTATTTCAGAGAAGGACTCTCAAATGGGACATTTTTGTAAAAAAAAAAAAACCTGGCCGGGCGCGGTGGCTCAAGCCTGTAATCCCAGCACTTTGGGAGGCCGAGGAGGGTGGATCACGAGGTCGAGAGATCGAGACCATCCGGGTCAACATAGTGAAACCCCGTCTCTACTAAAAATACAAAAAATTAGCTGGGCATGGTGGCGCGTGCCTGAAATCCCAGATACTCAGGAGGCTGAGGCGGGAGAATTGCCCGAACCCAGGAGGCGGAGGTTGCGGTGAGCCGAGATCGCGCCATTGCACTCCAGCCTGGGTAACAAGAGCGAAACTCCGTCTCAAAACCAAAAAAAAAAAAAAAAAAAAAAAGAAAAAAAAAAAACCTTTAGAAATACACTTCTTTAACATTTGCCTCATTTCATTTACATTAATTAGGTTTATAAGATAACTTTTATCTTTGAATAGCAATCAAATTTAAGATCTCAGTATAAAATCTTGTTATATGGATATATAGTTAATTATAATTGCAGTTCCAGATTATAATGATGGCCTCTACACCTAGCTCCCTGTTTCCACATTCCATTGCTTATAGTCTATCACAGCCTCCTCTACAAGATCTATCTTATCATACATGACATTTTTTTAATATTAGGCCATCCTCAAAATCTTCTTTGGTTTCCTATTTTGCACAGAAATAACAGTAAGTCTTTCATTCATTTCTCAATGCAAATGGCAATTTATTCTACAAAAAAATGAAGCAAAAAAATATTTAGCAAATCCTGTATTCTAGCTATTCCCCTAGGTCAGTGGTAGAAGATAACATTGTAAATAAATAGTAAAAATTATTTGAGGTAGAGGAATGCCAAAAAGTAAACTATTCACTTAGCATGGAGTAAAGGTTAAGAAGAAATTATCAGAGAAGAGGAGAGAAAGTATTTAACAAAGACCTTTGAAGGAATTTTTTTTTTTAAATGACTAGGTCTACAAAGAGGAATGACTCAGAGACACAGAGGAGTCGGGTGTCTTTCATCTAGAAATTATAAGGAGTTTGGTCCAGGTAGAGAAAAATCTGTGCTCTGTGCTGGAGTGGCAGGAGCTCAGATGATGAACCAGTTATCACATTAGTGACATCAATGACATTGAGTGTCACTTCAACGACATTTTATAACATTATGGGAGTCTGTTAAGTATGTGCAATTTTAACATATATCTCTGCGGATGGTGGATGAATAAGAGTGACTAGAGATATGAGAGTGAATTTTTGAAAATAAGCTGCTAAAATACCAAGGTAAAAGATGATGAGACTCTGAATTAAGTGAATTATTTGTGGGAAAGAGCAGATAGGAACAAAATAATAGCTATTATTTATTGAGCACTTGCTATGTTAAGTGTCATACTTCTGTGATGGGTAATTATTATGTGTTAACTTGATTAGGCTATACCACCCAGTTGTTCGGTAAAAAACTAGTCTAGTTGTTGCTGTGGAGGTACTGAGTTGATGTGATCAACATTTACAATGACTCCACTTTAAATAGAAGAGTATTCTTGATCATATGGATGGTCCTTAGCCAATTGGCTAAAGGCCTTAGGGGCAAAATACGAGGTTTCAAAAAAAAAAAATGAATTCTGCTTCAAAAAACTGTGCCTAACTTTCCCATCTGCCAACCTGATGGACAGATTTAGGACTCAGCTCATTAATACTTGTCCAGCCTGCTGGCCTTCTCCACAGACTTCAAACTTGTCAGCCCTCACAGCTGCATGAGTTATTTCCTTAAAATCCTTCTCTCTCTCCCTACATATAGAGAGATACATATCCTATTGGTTCTGTTTTTCTGAAGAATTTTAACTGATACACTTGACATGCCTCAGTTAAAACTTAAACAAAACTGGAACTACTTATGACCACGTTTCATTTTTAATGTGAGTAAACGTAAGTTTATAGCCTTCAACCATCCCTAAATCACAAAGCAAAAAGAAGAAAAGAAAACAAAGAAGGAAAGAAAAGAAGGAATGGAATTTCTAGATCATATGGTAACTTCATGTCTAATTGTTTGAGGAAATACTGGACTGTTATTCAAAGAAGCTATACCATTTTATATGCCCACCATCAGTCTATGAGGGTTGGATATGGACATATTATTTTCTATTTTTTCTTAATAGCTTTCTAATAGAAGAAAGGTAGCATTTCATTTGAATTTTATTTCTATTCACTTATTGTTTAGCAGCAACGTTGAGCCTCTTTTGATTAGCTTACTGGCCATTTACATATTTTCTTTGATATCTAAGTTCACTGCCCATTCTAAAATCAGATTGTTTATTTTTTATTGTTTTAGAATCCTTCTATATTAGAACTCCTGTATACTTTATTCCTGTAATGTAGAATTCCTCTATATTAATCTCTTATTAGAGATATGATTTTCAAATATTTTCTCCCATTCCATAGATCACTTTTACTCCATTTATAGTGTTCTTGATACACGAAAGGTGTAAATTTTGATAAAATCTAATTTGTCCATTTTTCTTTTATTTCCTCTGTCTTTTGTGACATATCCAAGAAAGCACTGCAAAATGATTCATTTTGTTTGTTTTTTCTAATACCTTCTAACTTCTGCCTTATATTTTCTTCTAAAAGTTTTATAGTTTTAGATCTTATGCTGAGATATCTGATCCAGTCTGAGTTATGTTTTGAATGTTGTATTAAGTAAGAGTTTGTATTTTGTTTATGTGGTATCTAGTTTTTCTAGTACCTATTGTTTAAAAAAGATAGTCTTTTCCTAACTCAATGATTTGGCACCTTCATTTGATCACATATGTGGAAGTTTATTTTTGGACTCTCTTCTTTTCCATTGGTCTATATCACTGTCTTTGTACCAGCACAGGTAATTTATGCCACACTCTTTTGAATTCTGTAGCAAGTTTTGAAATCAGTAGTGTGAGTCTCCAACTTTCTGCTTTTTTAGGAATGTTTTGAGTATTTGAAGCCCTATGAAATTTTATATGAATTTTAGGATATGCTTTTCTATATCTGCAAAAAAGACATTATTTGGATTTTGATAGGGATTGAATTGAACGTGCAGATTGTGGTGGGCATATCAACATCATAACAAGATTACATCTTCCAATTCATAAACACGGGATATCTTTACACTTACTATGTGTCATTTAATTTTTTCTCAGACATGCTTTGTAGTTTTCATTGTATGAGTCTTTCACCAATTTGATCGAGTTAATTTCTTAGTATTATATCCTTCTTCATGCTATTGTAAATAAAATTGTTTTATTTATTTCCTTTCAGATTGCCCAGGGTTATTGTATAGACTTACAAATTTATGATTTCTGTGTTGACTTTTTATCCTAGTACTTTGCTGAATGTATTCATTAGTTCTAAAGGACTGTGTGTGGACTCCAGGCTTTTAAAGAAATAAAATTATGCAATCTATAAATAGACATAATTTTATTTTTTCTTTCCATTTGATTTTATTTTTTTTGTTTGTTTGCCTAATTGCTTTTGGTAGGAATTCCAGTACTGTGGTAAATATAAGTGTCAAAAGCAAGGATCCTTGCCTTGTTCCTTATCTCAAAAAAAATGCTTTCAGTCTTTGACCATTAAAGTGTAATGATCACTGTTTGGTTTGCATACATGACATTTATTATGTTGAGGTACTTTTCTCCTATTTCTAGTTTGTTGAGTTTTTTTTTTTAATCATACAAGGGTGTTAAATTTTTTTCAAATGCTTATTCTGTATCAGTTGAGATGATTATGTGTTTTCTTTAATTTCATTAATGTAGTATACTACTGACAAGATTTGAATCTGTGTCCTCACTGAAATGTCATGTCAAATTGTATTCCCCAATGTAGGAGGAGGGGCCTGATGGAAGGTGATTAAATCATGGCAGTGGGTTTCTCCTGAATGGCTTAGTACCATCCCTTTTGTGCTATTCTCATGATAATGAGTGAGTTCTTACAACATCTGTTTGATTAAAAGTGTGTGGCACCTCCAATCTCCTTCCTCCTGCTCCAGCCATGTGAAGCTGTATGTTCTGGCTTTCTCTTCTGCCATGAGTAAAAGTTTCCTGAGGCCTCATCAGCCATGTTTTCTGTACAACCTGCAGAACTGTAAGGCAATTAAATTTCTTTTCTTTGTAAATTACCCAGTCTCAGACATTTCTTTATAGCAATGTGAGAATGGGCTAATACAATTACATTCATCAGTTTTTCATATATTGAACTATCCTTACATTTAAAAAATGAATCCCACTTAGCTATATTGTATAATTCTTTATACACTTGAATTTGTTGTACTAGTATTTTTTTTTTGAAAATTTTTAGATAAATGTTCCTAAGAAAAATTGATCTATAGGTTTTTTTTATATCATGCATAGATTTTTGTATCAGGGTAATGCTGGCACAGAATGGGTTAGGAAGTGCTCTCTCTCCTCTTTGACTTTTAGGAAAAGTTTGAGAAATACCGGTGTTAGTTTTTTTAAAAAAAATGTTTAGTGGAATTCACCCATGAAGCCATTAGGTCCAGAACTGTTTTGCCAGGAGGTTTTTGATTACTGATTCAATATCCATAGCAACTGTAAGTGTATTCAGATTTTCTATTTCTTCAAGATTCCATTGTGAAGTTTTGCATTTTAGGGAATATCTTCATTTCATCTAGATTAACCAGTTTATTAGTGTACAATTGCTCATAGTACTATTATAATCCCTTTTATTTCTGTAGAAACGATCATAATATCCCCACTTTCAATTCTGATTTTAGTAATTGAGTCTTCTCTTGTTTATTCAGTCAAGCTAACTAAAGGTTTGTCAATTTAGTTGATTTTTTTTTGAAGAACAAACTTTTGCTTTTAGTGATTTTCTCTGTTTTCTTTTCTCTATTTTTTTAATATCTACTATCTTTAGGTTTAGTTTTTCTTTTTCCAGTACCTTCAGTCGTAAAATTAGGCTGATCTGAAATCTTTTTTTTGTTTTCTAATGTAAGTGTCTTAATCCTCTCAGGCTTCCATAACAAAATACCAAAGACATTGTGGCTTATAACAGAAATATATTTATTTACAGTGCTGGAAGCTAAGGAGTTCAAGATCAAGGTTACAACATGTTTCATTTTTGGTGAGAGCTCTCTTACTGGCTTGCAGATGGCTGCTTTGCCCTTACATGACTTTTCCCTTGAGTATGTACAGAGAGACAAAGAGCAAGAGTGAGAATGAAAGCAAGAGCAAAGAAAGAGTGAGAGAGAGATCTTCCTCTGCTTATGAAGCCACCAGTCCTATTGGATTCAAGCCCCACTCATGCTCTTGTACAACCTTAATTACCTCCTACAACTTTTAACTCCAACAAGCCAACGAAGTTGAATCAGGGGTTAGGGCTTCAACATATAAATTTTGTGGGACACCATTCATTCCATAGCAGTAAGCATATACAGCTACCTTCTGCTTACACAGTTTTTGCTGCATCCCATACATTTTGGTATGTTGTGCTTTCATTACACTTTATCTCTAAGTATGTTCTAATTTTCCTGTAATTTTTTATTTAACCCATTGGTTGTTTGAGAGTATGTTTTCTAATTTCCACATGTATACATTTTTTAGTTTTTCATTGTTATTGATTTCTAACTTTATCCCATTGAGGTCAGAGAAGACCTTTTGTGTGATAACTTTTTAAAAGCTATTGAGACTTAACTGGTGGCAAAATGTATCATCTATCCTGAAGAATTTTCCACATGCTCTTGAAAGAGTGTGTATGCTGTTGTTGGGTTGAGTGTTCTGAATATATTTGTTTGTCTAGTTGGCTTACTTTGTTTTTTAAATCCTCTATTTTCTTCATTATCTTCTGTCTGATTTTTCTAGACATTATTGAAAGTAGAGTATTGAAGTCACCAACTATTATAGTACAAATATATATTATTCCCTTCAATTATACCCATTTTTAACTTTATATATTGTGACAGTCTGTTATTAGGTATATAAATGTTTGAATTGTTATATTTTCATACTGCATTGATTTGTCTCTCAAAACTATTTATGATTTAAAGTCTATTTTTATGTTAGCATAGCCATTCCTATTTTATTTTGTTTACTGTTTGCATAAAATACCTTTTTCCATTATCTTATTTTCAATGTATTTCTGTCTTTGGATCTAAAGTGAGCCTTTTACAGAAAGTATGTAGTTGAATCACGTTATTTTTAAAAATGTATCTTCTTGGTTTCTATCTTTTAATTAGAGAATTTAACCTATTTATTTTTAAAGTGCTGATAAGGAATAACTTGATTTTGTCATTTTTATATTTCTTTTCTATATATCTTATATCTTTTGTGACCCTCATTTTCCATATTACTGTCTTATTTGAGTTTAATTTTTTATAGTAAAATGTTTTAATTCCATTTTAATTTCCTTCCTTTTGTTTATATTCAATTATTATTTTCTTTGTTGTTACCATGGCAGTTACGCCTTACATCATAAAGTTATAATGGTTGAATTATAAAATTTGAATGTATGCAATCTTAACTTCAATAACATTCAAAAATGTTGCTAATTTATAGTTTCATTCTCAACTCCCTCAGTTATTTAAGTCACAAAATTACATATTTGTATACTTTACATCCAAAAGGAATAACTAAAACACTTTTGAGGCATTCATCCTCTTAAATTATGTCTAAAACAAAATGTTAAATACAAATTAAAGTTAAAATAATATTAGCTTTTAGATGAATTCTTTTAAATATGTTAGCATTTTAAATTAAGTAGAAATCAAAAAGTGCAGCTACAAATCACTGTAACAATAACATATACTTCTATAATTGCCCATGAGTTTACTTTTACTGGGATCTTTATTTCTTGATAAGGCTTCAAATTACTGCTTAGTGTACTTCCATTTCAAACTGCTGGACTCTCACTAGTAATTCTTGCCTGGCAGGTCTAGTGGAAAACTCTTGTTAGTTTTTCTTTATCTCGGAATGTCTTAATTTTTTCCCTCATTTTTAAAAGACAGTTTTGCCAGATATGAAATTTTTGGTTAACAGGTTTTGATTTGTTTTGTTTTTCTTTTAGCATTTTGAACACATCGCCCCACTGCCTTGTGGCTTCTTATGTTTCTGAGGAGAAATCTGCCAATAAGGATACCTTGCATGTGACAAGCAACCTCCCTCGGGCTGCTTTCAAATTCTCTTTGTCTTTCAACACTTTAATTATAACTTCTCTTGGTGTGGGTCTCTGAGTTCATCCTATTTGGAATTTTTTGAGCTCTTCGTTATTTATACTAATGACTTTCATCAAATTTAGGGCTGTTAATTTTTTTAAATGTTTTTTCTACCCCTTTATCTCCCTCTTCCAGTTCTAACATTCCGACAATCCATATGCTGCCCCACTTGATGGTATCCCACAGGTACCTTAGGTTCTGTTTATTTTTCTTCAGTCTTTTATTTTTCATATTCCTAATATTCAATAATTTCAGTTGTCTTATATTCAATTTCACTGATTCTTCTGCTTACTCAAGTATATCTTAACTTTCTAGTAAAATCATTATTTCAGTTATTGTAAGCTTTTGCTCTAGAACTTTTAATTTGATGACTTTTTAGGTTCTTTCTCCCTTGGATTTCCATTTTGTTTATATTATCATGTTCTTGATATTTTTCATGACTTCCATTACTTCTTGATGTTAGGTCTTTTATCCCTTTGAATTGGCCATACTTCCTTGTTGCTTTGTATTCTTTACAATTTTTGTTGTTGTTGAAAATCAGACATTTGATTCTAATAATTTTGATATCTCTGAAAATTAGATTCTCCCCTGATACAATGTGGCTCCCATTACTTCTTGATGTTGGGTCCTTTATCCCTTTGAATTGGCCATACTTCCTTATTGCATTGTATTCTTTACAATTTTTGTTGTTGATAACCAGACATTTGATTCTAATAATTTTTCTAATAATTTTGATATCTCTGAAAATTAGATTCTCCCCTGATATAATGTGGCTCTGTGTCCCCACCAAAATCTCACCTTGAGTTTTAATAATCCCCACATGTCGTGGTAGTGACCTGATAGAAGGTAACTAAATCATGGGGCCAGGTTTTTCTCAAGTTGTTTTCATGATAGTGAATAAGTCTCATGAGATCGGATGGTTTTATAAAGCGGAGTTCTCTTGCACATGCCCTCCTGCCCACTGCCTTGTAAGAGTTTGCTATTTCTTCCTCTCCCACCGTGATTTTGAGGTCTCCCCAGTCATGTGGAAGTCTGAGTCCATTAAAACCTCTTCCCTTTATAAATTAGCCATTCTCAGGTATTTTTTTTTTTTTTTTAGAAACATGAGAACAGACTAATACATCCCCATTTTGCCTGGTTTGCTATTTTGGTTCTGCTTTTGTTTTGTTATCTTGGTTCTTTTGTAATTGTTGTAGGCTGCCTTTATGCTGAGGATCAGCTTCACGTGAAAACTTAAAGTCTTTTGGAGTCTTTTGTAAGCCTACATCTTTCCTGTGCATGCATGATGACTTGCTAATTTCTCCCATATATTCAGTTGCCTCTGAATGTCTTAATCATTAATGACTGACATCCTCCAAAAAATAAAAACATCAAGAGTAGGAAAGAGCACTGACCTTTTAAACACCTCAGAATTCAGTTCAGCTGGAGGGAGAGAAGCTTGTTACAAAGCTGTAAGGATGTGAAACAATAGTTGCATTCCTCCATATCTGCAACTTCATAATCAGAAGGTGCAATAAACAATAAAAACATAAATCCTGATTTATTTGCATCCCAGTGCCTTTATTGTCCACCCTGGTTCCTGTAAGATGCATGTATGCTCCAGGAACAGAAGCACAGCTGCCTGTCATGGGGCTGGGGGTCAAAGATAGGTAGCTGCTTCTGAGCTAAGAGTTCAAGTCAACTAAAATTAACCACAAACTTTCATTTAAGCCTTCACATGAAAGTTACACACTTTCAAAAGACTGAGTTCTCAATAGTTATGTGTCTACTGCAGCAATTGTTATCTGGATGGAAAAACACATTCCTGGTTCTTCTCATTCTGTCATAATTCCCAGACTCCTCTCCCCAAACCATTTCTTTTCAATAAAACATTTATTACAGCTAAAGTGGTCTACTCACCACCTTCTCCAAATAATGCACTCTTTATTGCTTCAGGTTCATTTTTCCACAAATTTCAACAGATCCAAATTGCCTTTACTCATACTTAGTGCTACTGAAAATTTTCCTAAATATTTTGAGTTCTAACTTAGATCCTATTCATCCATAAATTATGTCAATCCCTTGCCTCTCTTCTATAAAACCAGGAATTTCTTTTATAGCAAATAGGATTAGAAGTTGAAAATGAAGGATAATTAATTATACTTAGTAAACACTACAAGGCTCCTTAATTTATTTAATGCAAAACTAATTAAAGTATTATAATGACTCATCTCTAATAAATCATATTGCTGAGTTTGCTAATGGCTTCAAATATTGACAAAGCATACCATACTCATATGAAATGGACCATTGGTGATTTATAGAAATATGTCCTTTACTTTTTAAAATTTATATTTGCATGCATGCAAAAGATAAACTTGATAAATATAAAATTTCTCTTAAGAATTCCCCAAAGGAGTTTGAAAAATGACATTACAGAAAACTTAAGCTTAATTCTCCACAAAACTAGTAACCCTAAAATTCCCTAAGATGTTTAAATTCATATGAAAAAAACATTTTTTAATAATAGTAAAAGGGAACACCTACAAAATACTTATTATACGCCAAAGTGCTTTAGAGCTGTATTAATACATTAAACACCAGAATAGCACTATTGATAAAACCTGCCATTTTAAAGATGAGAAAAGTAAGGTATAACAAGATTAAATAATGTTCTGAAGATCAACAGCTAGTAAGCAGTAGAAACGAAATGTAATCACCTGCAATATGGCTTCAATCAAATAACCTATAATTTTTATACATTTTTAGTATTTTCATAATTGTCTTAAATATATTAAAAATAAGGAATCAAATAACAAAGAAAATGCACACAATGAACATTAATTCCTTGAGTGTATCAAAGTGCTATTATTTTGTCATAGGTGTTGGTTCCTCTCAAGTATGAAGAATATAAAACCAACCAAAGTATAAAAGATTTTCCAAAATACTGTTCAAGTGTTTTGTATTTTGGACAAAATACTGCTCAGTAATTTGAACAAAAGGTGAAGTTGTCTTGGGTTTCTGTGTTTTGGAATTCTGTTTGTTCCAAAGTTCCTTCTGGCCCCATGGACCAGCTCTATTGTTCACAACATCGGAGTGAAACAGGCAGAGTGAGAGCGCATGCCACCTCCTGGTGTCCACTCACACTGTCTATGAATGTTTGATTGACTGCATGCCTTATCTAAATCAAACCTGGCACATTCATATATACCATATTCTGTTCAGATTTTGCTGCCACTTTTCAGAAATATAATAGTGGGATGGATTTACAGAGAGTTCTGCTACAGTAGACTAAATGCATAGTTTGTTAATTTTTCTAAATATCTACAAGATAAAAGCAAACATAATGTCCACAATCTATGGTATCTGGAAAATTGTAGACATTTTTCATTTTAAATCACTAAGCTATTTTCTTCATAATTATTTACTAAATTATTCAACCATATAGTATGGAAATGACAGTGAATGCAGGGTTCTTTGTAGGAGTTCTTTGAGTATTTGAGGGTCCAGAATATTTGCAATGAAAGGAAACCTTATTTAACAACAGTGTATTATTCTACAGCCTTCTTGTGATAGGAAATACCTATTACAACTTCCTTATTTCACTAATCAGCTTAAGAAATATATTCAGACTTATAAAACAGGATATAAATAATAGTCATGTGCATCTTATTATGAGAAATAGTCACATTTTCCAAAATAATTATCACAATGATATGATGGTATACATATTTATGTTTACAGATGAGGAAATTGAGGCTTGCAGGAAATGAAAAACTTAATTCAGTCCAACCAGCTGTTGTTAAAACAGCAATTCAAATTTTAAAAAACCTAGAGGATTCTAAACTACGTTAAAAGAATTAGTTAAAGGTTAGAGTTAGGGTTACCCAATCAGAATTATTAAAGATAAATATGATAAATATATTGATTAAGGTATAAAAATTTTGAAATCAATAGAAAGATGTATTTATCATTTTATAACATTTGTACTCTTTACAACATAGTTCAAACTATGTAATGCAAGATTGACAACTAAAGAAAAATAAACATGTATCCACTGTAATTAGTAAAAAATATAAATCTTGGAAAAATAATTATTAAGATTGATCCAGTGGGCACATACACATCACTGTACCTTTCATATAGAAAACATATAAAATTATCCATTGCATAAAAAGCATTTTTTAAAAAATCCTAAGCCATAAAGCATGTATCATCAATTTCAGTCACTAACTAAAATTAACTAAAAAATAACTGTAAAACTTAATGCAGAAGCCAAAATAGAATCAATGTTTTCGTATTCCAACAAAAACAAAAAACAAAAAAACCCTACCAGATCTAGTTACATTTATAGGTTAACTAGTGCAGAAGGATTTTAATGACATAGAAATTATAAAAACGGAAATGGAAGAGAAAAATGTCATTATTAACAAAAAGCATAATAGTCTACACAGAATTATTTGGAATTCATAATTGTGTGTAGCAAGGTTTATATATATATAAAATAAATAAATTGAGTACCTTTCTATTTACCAGTAGCAAACATTTTTATAAAATAAGAAATGTAAGCATTTAAAAGAATGACCAAAATGATAAAGTGCAAGTTTTTCTATATAAAATCGTAAAATTTGACTGAGATATTAAGTCTTAAATAACTAAATATATATATTAAATTTTTTAGATTGAAGATTCAGTATCACTAAGATGTTAATTTTCCAAATTTGACATATAGATTCAAAATAATGCCATTGAAAATTCTAAAAGTGACCATGTAACATGAAAGACAATTTTGATATTTATATGAAAGGCTATCAGCATATGAAACTGCCTTGTCAGATAGTAAAGCTTATTTTAATTAAGATACTGTTGTCTTAGGTCATTAATAGACAAACCGCCTGGAGAAAAAAAAAGAGCCAGAGGAAGACTCATTCTTATGTGGAGCTAAATGCTGCAGATGAGTATTTAAAGAACGAGGTGGCCAATAAAAGGGGCCAGGACAATTGTTGGCAATATAAAACAAATATAAAAATGGATAGTGATATAATACCACATCCAAAAATGCAATTTTAGATGGATGGATCAAGAAGCTATACATAGAAGGCCCACTTGAAAAATCTAGAGAAGTATTATTTCATTGTAAAGATTTCTTAAATAACAAAAAGTACAAATCAGCCTGATTTGATAAATCAGGTTTCATTTATTAAAAAATACTGTTCATTAAAAAATTCTGTTCACGACTTCCACCAAGATGGCAGAATGGGAATAGCTCCAATCTGTAGTTCCTAGTGAGAGCACACCAGAAGATGAGTGATCTCCTCATTTCCAACTGATGTACCAGTTGGAACCCTCATGGAAACTGATTAGACTGTAGGAACAGCCCAAGGTGTGCAAGCTGAGGCAGGGTGGGGCATAGCCTCACCTGGGAGGTGCAAGGGGCCAGAGAACTCTCTTTCCCAGCCAAAGCAAGCCATTAGGGACTTTTCCGGACACTCCAGCACTTCAGCTCAGATACTGCACATTTCCCACAGTCTACACAACCCGCAGACCAGGAGATTCCCTCAGGTGCCTACAATGCCAGTGCTCTGGGTTTGCAGCACAAAACTGGGTGGCCGTTTTAGTCTAGTGGCACGTGGAATGCCAGTGAGACAGAACAACTCATTTCCCCTGAAAAAAAGGGCTGAAGCCAGGGGGCCAAGTGAGCTGGCTTGGCAGGTCACACCCCTACGAAGATTGGGAAGCTAAGATCCACTGGCTGAAAATTCTCAGAGCCAGCATAGCAGTCTGAACTTGATCTGGAATGTTCGACCTTGGTGGGGGAGGGTCGCCTGCCATTTCTTAGGCTCTGGTAGGCAGTTTCAACATTGCTTGTGTAAACAAAGCCCCTGGGAAGTTTACACAGAAGCTGGGTGAAACAAGGCCTCTAGACTCCCTTCTTGCTGGGCAGGGCATCTCAGAAAAAAAAGACAGCAGCCATCAGCGACTTACAAAGCCCCCACCTTCCTGGGACAGAGCAATTGGGAAAAGGGGCAGTTGTGGGTTTCACTTCAACAGACTTAAATGTCCCTGCCCGCAGCCCCCAGCACAGTACCTGTGCTCCATTAAGGGACAGGCTGACTCCTCAAATGGCTCCTTGGATCCCCCACCCCTAGGTATTTTAACTGGGAGACATGTCATACAGGAGAGGTCTGGCTAACACCTGGCAGGTACCCTTTTGGGACGAAGCTACCAGAAGAAGGAACAGGCAGCAATCTTTGCTGTTCTGCAGCCCCCACAGGTGGTTCACAGGCAAGCAGGGTCTGGAGTGGACCTCCAGCAAACTCCAGCAGACCTGCAGCAGAGGGGCCTGACTGGTAGAAGGAAAACTAACAAACAGAAAGAAATATCTCAACATCAATGGAAAGGATGTTCATTCAGAAACTCCATCCAAAAGTCGCCGACTTCAAAGACCAAAGGCGGTAAATCCACTAAGATGGGAAGGAACCAGTGCAAAAAGGCTGAAATCACCATAAGCCAGAATGTCTCTTCTCCTCCAAGGGATCACAACTCTTCACCAGCAAGGGAACAAAACTGGATGGAGAATGAGTGTGACGAATTGACAGAAGCAAGCTTCAGAAGGTAGGTAATAACAAACTTCTCCAAATTAAAGGAGCATGTTCTAACCAAATGCAGGGAAACTGAGAACCTTGAAAAAAAGGTTAGATGAATTGCTAATGATATTAACCAGCATGAAAAAGAACATAAATGACATGATAGAGCTGTAAAACACAGCAGGAGAACTTGGTGAAGCATGTACAAGTCGCAATAGCCAAATCAATCAAGTAGAAGAAAGGATATCAGAGACTGAAAATCAACTCAATGAAATAAAGCAAGAAGGCAAGATTAGAGAAAAAAAGAGAGAAAATAAATGAACAAAGCTTCCAAGAAATATGAAATTATATGAAAAGACCAAATCTACATTTGATCGGTGTATCTGAAAGTGATGGGGAAGACGAAACCAAGCTGGAAAACACTCTTCAGGATATTATCCAGGAGAACTTCCCCAACCTAGCAAGGTAGGCCAACATTCAAATACAGAAAATACAGAGAGCACCACAAAGGTATTCCTTGATAGGAGAAACCCAAGGTACATAATTGTCAGATTCACTAGGGTTGAAATGAAGGAAAAACATGCTAAGGGCAGCCAGAGAGAAAGTGTGGATACCCACAAACAGAAGCCCATTGAACTCACAGTGGATCTCTTGGCAGAAATCCTACAAGCCAGAAGAGAGTAGGGGACAATATTCAACATCTTTAAAGAAAGGATTTTTCAACTCAGATTTTATATTCAGCCAAACTAAGTTTCATAAGCAAAGGAGAAATAAAATCCTTTATGGACAAGAAACTGCTGAGAGATTTTGTCACCACCAGGTATGACCTACAAAAGCTCCTGAAGGAAGCACTAAACATGGAAAGGAACGACCAATACCAACCATTGCAAAAACATACCCAACCATAAAGACTATCAACAATATGAAGAAACTGCATCAACTAACAGGCAAACAACCAGCTGGCATCAAAATAGCAAGATCAAATTCACACATAACAATATTAATCTTAAACATAAATGGGCTAAATGCCCCAATCAAAAGACACAGACTGGCAAATTGTATAAAAACTCAAGACCCATCGGTGTGCTCTATTCAGGAAACTCATTTCATGAGCAAAGACACACATAGGCTCAAAATAAAGGGATGGAAGAATACTTATCAAGCAAATGAAGAGAAAATAAAAAGGAGGGGATACAATCCTAGTCTCTGATAAAACAGTCTTTAAACCAACACAGAACAAAAGGAACAAATAAGGGCATTACATAATGATAAAGGGATCAATGGAACAACATCAGCTAACTATCCTAAATATATGCATCCAATACAGGAGCATCAAGACACATAAAGCAAGTTATTAGCAATCTAAAAAGAGACTTAGATTCCCACACAATAATAGTGGGAAACTTTAACACCCCGCTGTCAATGTTAGATAGATCAATGACACAGAAAATTAACAAGGATATCCAGGGCTTGAACTCAGATCTAGACCAAGCAGAGCTAATAGACATTTAAAGAATTATCCACCCCAAAACCACAGAATATACATTCTTCTCAGCACCACATGGCACTTATTGTAAAACTGACCACATAATTGGAAGTAAAACACTCCTCAGCAAATGCAAAAGAATGGAAATCATAACATACAGCCTCTCAGACCACAGGGCAATCAAATTAGAACTCAGGATTAAGAAACTCACTCAAAACCACGCAACGATATGGAAACTGAATAACCTGCTCCTGAATGAGTACTGGATAAATAATGAAATGAAGGCAGAAACAAAGCTGTTCTTTGAAACCAATGAGAATAAAGATATAATGTACCAGAATCTCTGGGACACATTTAAAGCAGTGTCTAGATGGAAATTTATAGCACTAAATACCCACCAGAGAATTGAGGAAAGATATAAAATTGGCACCCTAATGTCATGATTAAAAGAACTAGAGGAGGAAGATCAAAAAATTCAAAAGCTAGCAGAAGGCAAGAAATAACTAAGATCAATGCAGAACTCAAGGAGATAGAGACACAAAAAAATCCTTCAAAAAATCAATAAATCCAGGAGCTGGTTTTTGAAAAGATCAACAGAATAGCCAGACTAATAAAAAAGAAAAAAGAGGAAATTCAAATAGATGCAATAAAAAATGATAAAGGGGCTGTCACCACCAATCCCACAGAAATACAAACTACCATCAGAGATTACTACAAACACCTCTATGCAAATAAACCAGTAAATCTAGAAGAAATGGATGAATTCCTGGATACCTACACATTTCCAAGACTAAACCAGGAAGAAGTTGAATTCCTGAAGAAACCAATAACAAGGTCTGAAGTTGAGGCAGCAATTAATAGCCCAGTAACCAAAATGTCCAGGACCAGACAGGTTTATAGCTGAATTCTACCAGAAGTACAAAGAGGAGCTGGTACTATTCCTTTTGAAACCATTCCAAACAATACAAAAAGAGGGAATCCTTCCCAAATCATTTACGAGACCAACGTCATCCTCATACCAAAACCTGGCAGAGATGCAAATGAAAAAGAAAATTTTAGTTTTTTAAACCTGGGATCAAGTTGGCTTCAGCCCAGGTATGCAAGGCTGGTTCAACATCCACAAACCTATAAACATAATCCATCACATAAATAGAACCGAAGACAAAAACCACATGATTATCTCAACAGATGCAGAGAAAGCCTTGGAGAAAATCCACAGACCTTTATGCTAAAAACTCTGAATAAATAAATTGGTTATCAATGGATCAGTTCTCAAAATAATAAAAGCTATTTACAACAAACCCAAGCCAATATCATACTGAATGGGCAAAAACTGGAAGCATTCCCTTTGAAAACTGGCACAAGGATGCCCTCTCACCACTCCTACTCAACATAGTATTGGAAGTTCTGGCTAGCGCCATCAGGTAAGAGAAACAGATAAAAGGTATTTAAATAGGAAGAGAGGATGTCAAATTGTCCCTGTTTGCAGATGACATGATTGTATATTTAGAAAACCCCCTTGTCTCAGCCCTAAATCTCCTGAAGCTGTTAAGACTCTTCAGCAAAGTCTCAGGATACAAAATCAATGCACAAAAAGCACAAGCATTTCTATTTATCAATAATAGACAAATAAAGAGCCAAATCATGAGTGAACTCCCATTCACAATTGCTACAAAGAGAATAAAATACTTAGGAATATGACTTACAAGGGATGTGAAGGACCTCTTCAAGGAGAACTACAAATCACTGCTCAAGGAAATAAGAGAGGACACAAACAGATGGAAAAACATTCTAAGCTCATAGTTAGGAAGAATCAATATCATGAAAATGGCTCAAGGTAATTTATAGATTCAATGCTATCCCCATCAAGCTACCAATGACTTTCTTCACAGAATTGGAAAAAAAACCACCTTAAACTTCACATGGAACCAAAAGAGAGCCCACATAGCCAAGACAATCCTAAGAAAAAAAAAAAAAAAAAAAAAAAAACCCAAAAACAAAAACAAAAAAACAAAGCTGGAAGCATCACACTCCCTAACTTCAAACTGTATTATAAGGCTACTGTATTCAAAACAGCATGTACTGGTACCAAAACAGAGATATAGATGAATGGAACAGAACAGAGGCCTTGGAGGCAATGCCACACATCTACAACCATCTGATCTTTTACAAACCTGACAAAAACAAGTAATGAAGAAAGGATTCCCTATTTAATAAATGGTGTTGGGAAAATTGGGTAGTCATATGCAGAAAGCTGAAACTGGATCCCTTCCTTACACCTTATACAAAAATTCATTCTAGATGGGTTAAAGATTTAAACATGAGACATAAAACCATAAAAACTCTAGAAGAAAACCTAGGCAATACCATTCAGGACACAGACATGGGCAAGGACTTCATGACTAAAACACCAAAAGCAATGGCAACAAAAGCCAAACTAGATAAATGGGATCTAAGAAAACTTCAGAGCTTCTGCACAACAAAAGAAATTATTAGAGTGAACCAGCAACCAAAAGAATGGGAAAAAATTTTTGCAATCTACCCATATGACAAAGTGATAATATCCAGAATCTACAAAGAACGAAACAGATTTACAAGGAAAATACAAACAACCCCACCAAAAATTGGAAAAAAAAATGAACAGACTCTTTTCAAAAGAAGACATTTATGCAGCCAATAAACATACAAAAAATCTCCTCATCACTGGTTATTAGAGAAATGCAAATCAAAACTACATTGAGATATCAGTTAGAATGGCAATCAATAAAAAATCAGGAGACAACAGATGCTGGAGAGGACGTGTAGAAATAAGAACGCTTTCCACAGTTGGTGGGAGTGTAAACAAATTCAACAACTGTGGAAGACAGTGTGGCAATGCCTCAAGGATCTAGAAATAGAAATATCATTTGATCCAGCAATACCATTACTGGGTATATACCCAAAGGATTCTAAATCATTCTATTATAAAGACACATGCACATGTATGTTTATTGTGGCACTGTTCACAATAGCAAAGACTTGGAACCAACCCAAATGCCCATCAATGATAGATTATGGATAAAGAAAATGTGGCACATATGTATCATGGAATATTATGCAGCCATAGAAAAGGATGAGTTCATGTCCTTTTCAGGGACATGGATGAAACTGGAAACCATCATTTTGAGCAAACTGACATAAGAACAGAAAACCAAACACTGCATGTTATCACTCATAAGTGGGTGCTAAACAATAAGAATACAGGGACACAGAAAGGAGAATATCACACTCTGGGGCCTGAGGGTGGGGGGACTGGGGAGAGATAGCATGGAGTGGGGGTACTGGGGGTAGAGAGCAAGGAGTGGGGGAATTGGGGAGGGATAGCATTAGGAGAAATATCTAATGTAGATGATGGGGTGATGGATGCACCAAACCACCACCATGGCATGTGTATACCTATATAACAAACCTGCATGATCTGCACATGTACCCTACAACTTAAAGTATAGTAAGTACTTTTCCTTAAAAAATTCTCTTCATAGAAATTAGTTATTAAGAGTATGAGAAGCCAAAAACTGGATGAAGATAGACCCCAAAATGTATTAATATTTAGAACATATAAGGAGCTCCTTTTAATTAAGATAAATAAAAAATGTGATTGGACAAATACATGAATATATATTTAACATATGAGAAAATGCAAATTGCCGGTAACCATATGAAAAGTTTCTAGAGCTCATTAGAATTCAAGAAAATACTAAATGTTAATAAAACTGTAATGAAATACCATTTTATATCATCATTTGAGTAATTACTTAAAAGTCTGGAAAAACAGGTGTTGGCAAGACTGTGGAACAAAGGCAACTCTCTTATTGTTGATGGTAGGTGTATACACTCTTAACAAATAATCCAGAAATCAGTTTGGTGATGCTCAGTACATTTGAGCATGCACATGATAGTAAGCAATACTACACCCTGAGCAATATTCCCTTGAGAAAGGCTTTACTTGGTCACCATGAGATATATACAAGAGTATAATATTGCAGGCTGGGCTCAGTGATCTGTAATCCCATCATTTTAAGAGGCCAAGGCCGGTGGATCGCTTATCAGGAGTTTAAGATCAGCCTGGCCAAGATGGTGAAATCCTGTCTCTACTACAAATACAAAAATTAGTCAAGTATGGTAGCACATGCCTGTAATACAGAAATTAGCCAGGTGTGGTAGGATGTGCCTGTAATCCCAGCTACTCTGGAGGCTGAGGCACAACAATCACACGATCCTGTAGGCAGATGTTGCAGTGAACCGAGATCACAGTCCAGCCTGGGCAACAGAGCAAGACTCTGCCTAATACACACACACACACACACACACACACACACACACACATACACACACACACACACACACACACGTGTGTGTGTACGTATATGTGTATATTTATCTATATGTATACATGTATATGTACATACACACGTGTGTGTGTATGTATATGTGTATATTTATCTATATGTATACATGTATATGTATATATACATGTATATATATATTATATTGCTAAACTGTATTATACATCAATAATTATCTTTTTGAGTTTGTGACAATTTCAAAATAAAAATAAAAATCCTCTCTTAAGTGAATATTAAATAATTCTGTCTAAAATTTTTACCCTCAACAATGCCTTAAGAAAAAATAATCTTTATTTTTAATTTTTCATGAAAATTGAAAATATTATGAAATGGAAATTACACAGTTGTAGTCCCCAGTAACCTTGAATCTCTTCTAGGTTTCATTATAAACCAGCAGTTTAATCACATATTACTTAGTAAGTTTTTGTCTTTATTAACTGATAGAATAATACTTGTTAATTTAATATATTTTTAAGTTGGAGTATTAGGTAAAAGATATAAAGGATTTAAGAAGACATCACGTTTTATAGGACAGGTTTTCCTATGTTTTTTCCCAATGGTTTCAGTAAACATCTGTAGAACCATGATTATTAGTGTTCAGTGCATAGTAATGCCTCTGCTTACCAGCTGCTGCCCTTGGACGCCCCAGGCCGCATACTGCAAGACGGAGTCTTCTACTTCTGGAGGATTTAACTCCCAAACTTCCCTTGAAAAAAGTGAATATTTTTACATGAACAAAGTGATATCTACACCAACAATTTAGTAACACAATTGCTCGTGAAAACCAGAAAATTAAAGAACTTACCTAGTGTGTATGTTGTAAATCACATATGAAGCAGTATATGAATAATGAAAAATCTGAAATTAAAAAAGAAACATTATTGATCATAGCTTTAACAACGTGACTATATATATTCTTAGTAAAACCCAGGAAATCCAAGTACTGGGGTTAAGGAAAAATTAAAATATAAAACATTCTGGCTCAGGAGTTTATCACCCTCTCTGTGCTTTATGCCTAAATTTTCTTTCTAATATCAATTTCATTTCTTATCTCATCCACAATATCCTGAGTATAATTGTGATTATATTGCTTTCTTGTTCCAAATTTTCAGTGATGCTCCATTGCCTGTAAAACAAAGTTCAAACTGCTTTATCTGATGTTAAAAAATTGTGTTATTTTGGCTTCTACGTGTTTTTCTATACTTATCACCGACGGACTCCCTTTACTTATCTATACTTCAAATTAAATGGATCCTCCTGGTATGTCCTAAACTTTTTTTGCTTTTCCCCCAAGGACATTTTACCTTAACTGAGGTGAAAATTCTACCTCTTTCTAATATAGCCCCTGTATGGAGCTCACATTGATTTCTTCTATTGAAATCCATCTCACACAATTTCCTGCATGACTCAGGACATGTCTCACTCTGTAGTGAAATTATATAAACATTCTATGGAAGTCTCCTTCTCCCACTAGAATGTTGTCAGATACAGGTGTCTATTGTATCCTCCACATTACCTCGCACAGTGCCATGTTTATATGCATTCAACTGATATTTCTTGAGTAATAGCTCTGATGGAAAAAACTAATTCATGTTGAAGTATTTGTTGGTGAAGTCAAAGTGAGATAACACTCTCCACAACTTTATAGCAGTGATCGAAAATGACATATTAAGCAGATGGCTGCAAGTATGTAATATCTAAAAATCTCTGTTTCTTTTTTAAAGACTATCTTTCCAAGGACTGCAGAACCCATGACCCATTAAATTTCAAACATAAGACTCTAGAGCATAATACAAAAATATATCTATGTTTTGCTTCTTAATAATAAAAGACGATGAAATAGTGGAATACAGAAGAAATGAGGAAAATCGCAAAAGATGGTTTCGGAAAAGAAATGATGAGTATATTTCTGTGAAAATTATTTTTCTCTAAGCTATGTGAATCTAGTGAAGAAAATTGTTCTTTAGCGAGCTATATTGTTATACTATTATTTCCAGGATTTACAGAACTTTTATTGATACTTTCATTTTTCAGTATGCAATTGTAAAAGTTTCTTTTATTCCTATAGTGGATGTACACTGCACAAATATTATAATAGTGTCAATTAAAACTCCCTAGAAGTCAAATTGTTATTTCTTCTCACTGCAATAATAACTTCAATTAAATATGATTGGCCACATATTTGGCAAAGAAATACTATGTTCTCTCTTTGCACTGAAATTGCAAACCTTCCACTATTTGTTAGAGTATTGTGTTTTACAAAGAAGTTTTATGCTCCCATTCCTCTTGGAATAACTATTAAATCTGAGATTGCCTTTGTGATAGGGTTGTAGAAGCAAAAATAATTTTTCCTGGTGTCTACTTCGACATTTACATTGTGTTCTATAAAGTTCCATACTTGACTACAAATTTTAAATCTTGAATTTACTATTAGAGCTGACAAAATTTGAGAAATGTGACCACCTCTGTCAATACATTTTTTTTTCTGTCTCTCTCTCACAAAGTTCTGTTGCCAAAGCAAACTATCAAGTGAGTGCTTGGTCTTCAATGAAGACAATACATCTCATGGAGGGTAAGAGAATATTCATTCTATCTTTGAATCACCTACTACACTATACCTGGCTTTTAGGTACACATCTTTTTTGAGAGAAAATGTTGCTGGGTGTTATCATTTTAGGCAAAACAGGCACTGAGGCCAAACTGGGTATAATTATTGAATGTTGGTCTCTTTCTATAGTATTTATTACAGAGGTTGCTGGCTGTTCTCCAATCGTAAATCCAAAGGACTTAGATGTCTTCCAAATGGTGTGATTTGAGAAGAGGATATATAGATCCACATTCTGTTCTGTAGTTCTTAGCCTGATAGTAATACTGTTTCTTGCAGTAGGTTTATTGAGGTGAATACTACAATAAAGAGGTTAAACCAGACTTGCCTGCAAACCCATAGCAGAAGGAATTAACATATTATAGGGTTGGACCTCATCTATATCTACCTACCTACCCATCCATCCATGCTACATAGCCAGCAATTTGCCATCTTCAGATAATTAGAACCTAGCCCTTTATTCAGAGTTTAGAACTCTTTCCTCTAAATTCACGATCTTCTTGTGCATGTGTGTGTTCCCAGCAGATCTCAAATATTTCTTGTTTTTTAACTTTCCATAACAAAAATCACATTCCATGCCCACAACAGAGTAAAGAGTATGGAAGAGGGCAAAATCTTAAACAAGGTTGGAAGAAAGAAGTTTCTCTCTCTCTTTCTCCCTTTTTGATATAATGTTGGAGATACTTTAAAGGGGGGTTTTCAATGAGAATTAAATTTAGCTTTACTGAGCATCTGTATTAAGGCATTCTGGTCTAAATTCACCCTGTGTTAATCTGCATCTCTTTGTCTCCGTCCTTGGATAACATTTCTAACCTTTTTTTAACATTAGTCATTTTCCTTTATCTTAGACTCCCCTCTGTATAGTTAGGTAGGTCCTAATTCATGATGAGAGGGTAAAATCAAAGTTGTTTAAGGTTAGGAAGAGTAGCAGTTTTTTCCTTTAATGATTGGCTGCTTCATAGTGAAAGCTAAACCGAGCATCTGATGAGACCCCTGGGGACAAGCACATTTCACAGCTAAATCTTACGTTTTCATCCCATCTCTCCAAATGATGTTCCACTGCTCGTTAGAGTGTGAATAGTTATGAAAAAGGCAGTGGGAATGAACATAATTCAGATATACCATATGAAAACTTGATCAAAACTTATTTCTGGAAGCTGGCCTTAAGATATCCAATCATTCTATTCCATCAAGAAAAGCATTAGGAGAATCAGAAAGCATCAAACGGTCATGTAATGCAATCTGGTACCTATTATCTCTACATTACACTGTGAACCCTAAGAAGAGATTAATTACTAAGAGTTGACTACTACAACTGGTATAGATAATTTTCATTATTTGCAGTTGTTTTTACATGTACTCTTAACACAAACACTGAATTAGCAACTACTATATCATTGCTCTTAGGAGAAATACAGGATTAGGTTTCTGTGAGCCTCTGGTCACAATATTTTCATGAACTCTTTAATATGTAACATATTTTATATGTGTTTCTGTTTAAAGACATCTTATTTAAAATATATTTTTGATTCATTAACATTGAGCTCATGGCCAACAACAGTATAACTCGTGCTTGCATGAAGCTTATCTAACACATGTAATTGCTCCATAAGGCACATCACAGCCTTCTTACACTAAAGAAAACAGGACAGCTCTTCATCACTATGCTTGGGGGCAGAAGTAAGTGGTGGGGAGTGATTTTAAACAGGGACATGACCAACAAAAAGCACAAAAATGTAAAAAATGACACCAAGTAGACACTCAAAAGGATAATTGTTTACAGTAAAAGAGCTGAAGCAAGAAGGTACAATGTCAACTTGTTCAACCTTAGCTGGGAAAGCAGACACCAAGCAACTCAATTGTTCTGCTATTCTGACTATGTCTGTGAATGACTGTGAAAGACTCAAGAGTAGATTTGGGGGATCACAAGTTAACTTTAGCATGTAGCTGAACTTGCCTATATGGAATTTATGAATAATAATCTACTGTTGGAATTTATGGATAATAATCTGTATTAATTACATAAACATGGCATGAGATATTAATGGGAGGAAGGAAAAAACAGACATATTTTAGTTCTGCCAGAATTTGAACACAAGTACAAAAATTATCCAAATTCTGGCATTAATGCTCTGTAAATGAAAATTTGCTACATTCATTTATTTAACACATTTCTGTTAAGCAATATCTTTGATACAGGCACTATAATAAGTATTATTTTATAAAAGATTATAATAAAATTATTTTAAAATAAGATAAATAAGACTGTCAGTTGATAACTTGTATTTACTTTTATACATTGCTCGTCAGTTTATAAACGACTTTTTAACACTATTATGTAACTATTGAATACTAACAATGTGCAAGCTTATAAATGATGTAACTTGTAAAATACAAAAACCAAAATAAATGTAATCTCTATCCCCAAGAAGCTTATGTTCCATTCAGTGCAACAAGGTAAAGAAACATTACACTGGTATGGAATATTCTGTTGTAGGTCATGGTTGAATTAGGACTTGCATATTATAAGCCCATAAGCTTTCCAAGAAATGATTAATCTTTTTGGTTTTAAGAGCACATCATAGAAAATATAATAAATAGTTGACTTAGGCACTGAAGTGATTAATATAGTTTAGAAAAATGAAGCTAGTGTATCAAACTTAAGATAGTCCTACATATAATAATAACTTGAATTCATCTTTCACTACATAGCAGATTTGGCACAGTGCTTTATACATATATAATTTAATATTTAAATCAACCTCAAGAAGTAAATATTATTATTCATAATTCATAAAATAAGCTCTGCCAAGGTCAAGCTTAAAACTGAAAGTTTAAGTAGGAAACTGTCAAAATCTGAACCAAAAATTATCTAATTACAATCCACTTTTTGATTTAATCTCTCTACACACTATCTTTCAGGGAACTTGTACATGAAGCACGACTCCACCTTTGTGAAAGATTCATTTCTGAAAGACCAATTAAGCCACTATTCAAAGATTTATTGATAGAAATATGCATGAATTAATTGATTACCAGAGTTAGGACAGATTTCATTTTGGAAACATGATCTGATATATCAGACTAAAAATGTAAATCCTCTTTGTTTTTCACAATTTTTTTTCTTGGGATATCAGTTACTACCTACGACATCTATAGGGATTCATGTCAAGGAGCATTACACTTAAAAGAAAAAAGAAACGTGTGCCCTAGTAATTTATGCTTGAACCAGAGGCTGGTATCTCTGGACACAAAAGCTTTTTCTGCATTGTGGTTAAACAACCGAATTGATCTAAATAGCATTCATTTTCATAGCCTGAAGAATATTTAAAATAAGATTATGGATTTGCCATGGAATCAAACAGCTAGGAAAACTTAACTGTGAGGAAGCAAGCCTTTGCGTCAACAGTATTTATAAAATAATGCCGGTAAGAGGAAAGACAACACAGGAAAAACGGGATTCATTTCTCTTGGAAGTCAGTAATACAATGATGACAAGTTTGTTCTAGAATAATGAGATACCTTTTATGATGAGTGACTCGTGACTTTGTTGTTTGAAAAGATTTACCTTCTTTACACAGTTAAGAACTAATTAGCTCTTAGCTAGGAGCTAGGAGACTCTAGTGTTGTAATATGATTCACAAAATGATAAACTGCAGATCTACAGAAATATTTTTAAAACATTGCCCTTTCAACAAAGGTTTGTGAACATCGAATAAATATTGAACGGAAAAATATATACGAGAGAATTAAAAATATACTTAATATTTATCATATTTTAAACTACTTCAAATGATTTCTTCCTTAATGTTCACTGTAACCTTAAAAGGATATTATCTCTTTAAGATACACAGCTAGTTTAAGTAGGATTGGAACTAAGATCTTATAGATTCTAAAATCCATGTCTCTTCTATTACAATAAGAAAAAAAGATGCAAGCATGACTTTACTATGATACAACATAAAGTAATCATGAAGCATTCTTCAATTGCATCACCATTTTAGCAAGTGGCAAACAGTAAAACACTTAAGGTGATGAGACTAAAAGTAATGACGATTAAGAAAATAAAATGTAGGTGTTTTATTTTTACTTTATATCTTTAAAATGGACTACATTTAGAGCAGTTTTAGGTTCACAGCAAAATAGAGTGGAAGTTACGGAGAGTACTCACACACCTCTCCCCACACATGCACAGCCAGCCTCTCCACTATCCACATCCCCTACCAGAGTGATATGCTTGTTACAATCAATGAACCTACATTAACACCTCATTGTTACCCAAAGTCCATAATTTATACTAGGCTTTACTCTTGATGTTGTATATTCTATGAGTTTTGATGAGTATATAATAACTTTTCTTCATGATTATAGTTTCATACAGAATAGTTTCATTGCCCCCAAATTTCCCTGTTGTCCACCAATTCATCCCTTCTTCCATTCTAATCCCTGGCAAACACCGATTTTTTACTGTCTCTACAATTTTGCATTTCCCAGAATGTCACACAGGTGGAATCATCCAGCAGACTTTTCAAACTGACTTTTTTTCACTTAGTAATATGCACATATGTTTCATCTACGTGTTTTCATGCCTTGATAGTTCATATTTTTTCACTGAATAATATTGCATAGTCCAGATAAGTCACAGTTTATAGGTATTGTTTTAATTAGGCTATATTTATGACAACATCTACAAAAAAAAACAAAAATAAACTTGCTAATTCAAAAGTAAAAACCGACTGTCACAAAACCAATTTGGTCATTGTGGTACAGGCAGCATGATGCTGTGTCCACACAAGATGTTTAATAAAGATTGATACATTTCCTTGGTTTATTTGGATTTAGTAGGCATCACAGTGCATAAGAATCAGATGCAGTTGCAGCAATTTTGTAATTTATATTGTATTCCCTCTGAACTGAAATATAATACTTTCAGAAATACTTTCTGACTATAAAAGCTGACAACCTAATGAGATGAATGACTATGCACATACATGTCTAAAATAAAATTGTAGTGATTTTTGGTACGCTTTTAATATTTGAGTCATCAGACATCCATTGTCTAAAAAAAAGAAAATAATTTTATTTTATTTTAAACAATGGATGGGTTATATTTATTTTATTTTAGACAATGGATGGCTGATGACTCAAATATTAAAAGTATATGAAATTAAATATTAAATATTTTTATTTAATATATTTATTTTGTTTTAGACAATGGATGGCTGATAACTCAAATATTACGAGTGTACCAAAAATCACCTGGACAACATTTTTCAATTGCATGTATAGGACTATTCTGCCTAGGATATAATTCAACTGGAGTATGTATTAATAGCAGCTAATACCAGAAGATTATACTTTATTACTTTAAAGAAGATCTTTGAGGGAGCAGAATAAATCATGTCCTGATATATTCCCTGCTATATAAATAAACATTATGTTATAGAAAAACCTTTAAATTGCTCTTAAATTTCCTGAGATATTTTCTATAGTGCAAAATTCCATTTCAAAGATGTTCCATTTTTCAATAATCGATATTTAACGTGTAATTTTCACCATACTACACTCCTGACTAAACTAACAGCCTCAATGACAATGCCAATAATATTTTCATGGACCAGACCTCTCTTCATTAATTAATGCAAATAAGCAACTTCCACATCAACTGACATTAAACTAGTTTCTACTTGGCGTCATTTGAAAATATCTGGTTAGATAACCTGAATGGTATTTAAAATCAATTACTGACAATAGTACAAGTGATTTTTTATTTATACTGAAATAAACTTAAATATTATCTCACTAGCTATAAACTAGTTTTCTCTCTAGCATATCCATGCAGAAATAAATATATCACAATAGGACAGAGAGCCAAACTCTCAACCTGGCTTCCATTTAGTGCTGAAACTAGAAAGTTAAGAATGAAAATTATTGTTTCAACACATAGGAAATCACAGGCTCTTGTTAACTGAATAAAGCATTACTTAGGAAAGCGGTCATTTATTTCCCCAGCAGCTTTGAAGAAAAGATATTCTTAATTTCAATAGGATCGAATCTTAGCTTGTGTTTCCCTGAGCAGGTTTCTAAAAAAAGAGAGAGAAAGAAAGAAAAGAGAGAGAAAGAGAGAAGAAAGGGAGAAAGAGAAAAAGTGAAAAGAAAGAGAAGAAAGAGAGGAAGGAAGGACAGAGGAAGGACAGATGAAGGAAGGAAGGAATGAAGGAAGGAAGGAAAGGAGAGAGGGAAGGAGGGAGATAATTTTCTTATCAAGGAAATGGAGAAAATAATATATATCCAAATGTTTTGTTAGCAGGATTAATTTTTTTTTCTTATTACCTGAAGCTATAAGTTTATAAGTTCTAGGAGTTTTTAATAGAATTTTTAGATTTTTCTATACATAAGATTATATCATCTGTACAGAACAACAATTAGGCTTTTTTGTTTTAAAATTTGCATACCCTGTATTTCTTTCCCTTGCCTAATTGCTCTGGCCAGAATTTTCACTACTATATTGAATAGGAGTTGTGAACGTAGGCATTATTATTTTGATCCAGTTTTTAGAGGAAAAAAATCACTTTCCGATTTTCCTCATTTTGCATATTAGCTGTGGATTTGCAATATATGACTTTTGTTATATAGGGGTATGTTCCTAATATACCTAATTTGGTGAGAGTTGTCATTAGGAAATAATTAATTTTATCAAAACCTTTCTCTGCATTTATTGAGATAATCTTAATTTTCCTATATTCAGTTAATAAAATATATTAATTCATTGATTTGCATATGTTAAACCACCCTTGCATCCCTAGGATAAATCTCACCTGACTGTGATACATAATTTCTTGAGTGTTGTTGAATTTCCTAGTATTTCGTTGTGGATTTTTGCCTAGACATTCATCAAGAGTATTGGCCATGTAGTTTGTTGTTGTTGTTGCTGTGTTCTTGTATGGTTTTGGCACCAAGAGAATGCTGGAAGTTAGAATTAAATCCCTCATCTTCAATTTTATCAAGTGGTTTGAGAATTGGTGTTAGTGTTTTATAAATTGTTAGTTCAGCTGTAAAGCCATGAAGTCCTTGCATTTTCTTTGCTGAAAGAATTTTTGCTAATCTCCTTACTCATCTGTTCAGATTTTCTATTTCTTCCTGGTTAATTCTTGATAGGTTTTATGTATTCAGGAATTTGTACATTTCCTCAATGTTTTCCAATTTGTTGGAATATGGTTGTACGTAATAGTCTCTATGGGTCCTTTGTATTTCTGTTGTATTAGCTGTAATGTCTACTGTTTTATTTATATTATTTTTCTTCTCTTTTTCTTAGTGTAGCTAATGTTTCATTAATTTTAACTTGTTATAAACTTTTTATTTTATGGATTTATTAGACTTTATTTTAGTCTCTATTTCATTTAGGTCACCTCTTATCTTTATTAATTATTTTCTTCTACTAATTATAGGTTTGATTGGTTCTTGCTTTTCTAATTTCTTGAGGTACATAGTTGGGTTGTTTATTTTAAAATTTTTATTTTTTTTGCATAGGCATCTGTTGCTATAAATTTGCATCTTAGTATTGTTTTTGCTATATCCCAGAGGGGTTGATACATTGTATTTCTAAATGTTTTAAAATGTTTAAAATTTTTTCCCTAATTTTTTCATTGACTGTTCATTCTGGAGCATGTTCTTTAATATTCATGCATTCGTAAAACTTCAAAAGTTCCTCTTATTACTGATTTCCAGTTTCATTTCATGGTGGTCTGAAAAGATACTTTATATGACTTTAATTTTTCAAAAATATAATGAGACTTCTTTTTGGCCCGAAATACTATTTATGCTAGATAATATTGTATGTGCTAATGAAAAGAATGTGTTTTCTGCAGCTAAAGGATGAAATGACTTATAAATGTGTTTTCGGTCTATTTGGTATAAAGTGCAGTTTAAGATCTGTTTCTTGATTCTCTGCCTAGTTGATATGTTTAATTCCGAGAGTCAGGTGTTAAAGTCCCCAGGTTTTACTGTACTGGAGACTCTCTCTCCACTTAACTCTTAACAATATTTGCTTTGTAAATCTGGATGCTATGGTATTGGGCACATATATATTTAACACTGCTGTATCCTCTTGCTTAATTGATCTTATTATTATTACACAATAACCTCTTTCTTTTTTTACTTGAAGTTTATTTTATCTGATATAACTATACCTGCTCACTTTTTCTTTCTGTTTGCATAGAGTGTCTTTTCCTATCTATTCACTTTCAGTCTACATGTGTCCTTACAAATGAAGTGCATCTCTTATGGGCAGCACATAGTTGGGTATTTTTTTTTTAATCAATTCAATCAATCTGTAGCTTTTTATTAAGGAATTTAGCACATTTATATGCTAGTCAGTTACTGAGAAAAGCTTATTCCTATGATTTTTTACATTGTTTTCTAGTATTTTACAAATTCTTTATTTCCTCCTCTCTTATTTATCTTTGCAGTTTGGTGATTTTCCATATTGACTAAATTTGATCTGTTTCATTTGTTTATCAGTTCTATCATGAGGTTTATAATTTCCTATGTTTTTATAATGGTAGAGACTGCCCCTTTGCCTTCAAATGTAAGACTTTCAAATATGAGACTTCTGACCAGGAATGGTGGCTCATGCCTGTAATCCCAGCGCTTTGGGAGGCCAAGGTTGGCAGATCACAAGGTCAGGAGTTCAAGACCAGCCTGGCCAATATGGCAAAACCCCACTGCTGCTAAAAATACAAAAATTAGCCAGGCTTGGTGGTAGACACCTGCAATCCAAGGTACTCGGGAGGCTGAGGCATAAGAATCACTTGAACCTGGGAGGTGGAGTTTGCAGTGAGCCAGGATTGCGCTACTGCACTCCAGCCTGGGTAAGAGAGTGAGACGCCATTTCTAAATAAATAAGTAAATGTATGTATGTATGTATGTGTGTATGTAGGTAGGTAGGTAGGTAGGTATGCTTCCTTTAGCATTCTTGTAGCACCAGTCTAGTGGTGATGAATTCCCTCAGTTTTTGCTTGTCTGGGAAATACTTTATTTCTCCTTAATTTCTGAAGGATAGCATTGCCTGAGTATTATATTTCTGGTTGGAAGCTTGTTTGTCTGTTTTTCCCTGAACTTTGTATATATTATCCTATTATCTCCTGATCTGTATAGTTTCTGCTGACAAATTTACCATTTATCTGACTGGGATTTTCTCATATGTGTCTTGATGCTTTCCTCTTGCTGTTTTCAGAAGCCTCTTTTTATCTTATGTCATTTATTTATTGTACCTCAGAGAGAAAATTTTTGGGTTGAGTCTGTATGAGAATATTTGAGCTTCTTGTATCTGCATGCCATATATCTTCCAAGAGTTGAGCTACTACTTTTCAGCTATTATTTCATTAAACAGGGTTTCTAAGCTTTTCCTCTTCTATGATTAATATGGAACTCCCATGATCCAATATTTGTTTTCTTAATGTCCTCTCATATTTCCTGTAGTCTTGCTTCATTCATTTTTATTATTTTTCCTTTTTTGGCCAACACATTTATTTCAAAAGGCTTGTCTCTAAGTTCAGAAATTCTTTCTTCTACGTAGCATATTGGTGAAACACTTATTTTTATTCTAATTAATTCTTCAATTTTAATGTTTCTGTTGGGTTTTTAACTATAACTATCTTTTTATTGAATTTCTAAACCATTTTTTATTCCTCTATTAATACCTGTGCACCTGGTGGAACAATCTCTTCCTCCAATTTTATGAAGTAGCTTTCATAGGGAAAGATATTTTTCTGTATGTATGTCCTATAGTTTTCCTTGGGTAAAGTACTTTGGCTTTGGTTCTGAGTGGGCACAGTAATATTGTCTCTATATAAATTATTTGGTAATCAACATCAACAGTGTCTCCAAGTACCTTGGTTGCCATTCTGTGATTATTTGCCATGGCATATGTTTGCCCAGAGTTAGGGATACCAGGCAGACCAGCCTTCAGGCCCTTCGGGGACATGCACAAGTACATGGCATGTCTGCTGCTGGAGTAATTGTGACTGCTGGTTGTGATGGTATGCCTTGAGCTCGTGGTTTTCTGGCTCTGGGGTACATGCATGTGAACTTTCTCTGTCCTAGGGAAAGCTTCCTCACTGTGCTAGACTGTTTATACTCTCGGATGTAGGGTCCTGTATGTGGTTCAGTACCACAGACACGGCTGAACTATTGGGTCCAGCTGGTAGTGAAAAACTGCAACCTTCTGAGTGGATGTGGGATGGATGTCAGTGAGGCCCCAGGGATGTGGAGATGCAGGAGCTACTGGTCCTAAGGGAAGGATGTACTCTGGTGGTGACTGCTCTCAAAATGGCACTGTGCTACAATAACCTGGGTCTTAAGGACTGAAGGTGATCTAGAATTAATTTTTTCGCTGGGCTAATAAAATCCTGTGAACTCCAGGCAACTCCTTCTGGTGGACTTAGGGCTTGTGAGGGCTGAGAAGCTCTATTGTAGCTAGAATCGCAGAAATCTGTGCTTGAAATGTGGGCTTCTGGGCATTCCCCACTTAAGTTTTCTTAGAAATGGGGAGTATCTCTTGACTCTGAGCTAATCCTGGTCAGATTCTTTGTTTTCCTCTCTATGCTACCATCTGAAACTTCCATGTCTCAGAGGGTCTTCATCACTTTCTTGCTAAATTCGATTGTTCCACCTTAAACATCCTATTCAATGTGTGGTTTGCTGTTATGGTTCTTCTTTGTGGAGGAGGTGAGTGCTAGATGCTTTTAGCAAGCCATTTTGATGACATCTGTCTGGGTCATTTTTTTTTTTTAAAGCACTCATTTATATTGGTCATAAACATAATTTACTTGTTCATGTTTTTAATTAATATGTTGCGTTATCATATTAGTCTGAGTCTGCATTATAGGTTTAATAGTGAGTTTGTGGATTAGATGTTAAAGTGTATGTGTGAGCTGTGTCCCGTTCAGCATTTATACTGAAAACCTGAACAAATGACTTAACTTTGTTTGCCTTAGTTTCCAGGTAATGATAACATCTTCAAGGAAAAATCAATGTTTTTATTTTAAAATATGGGAAGTTATTGGAGGAGTTAATAAAGAACTCCTGGCAAGGGAAAAGGTTGTGGGTTGACAATATTTGACAATAACTAACCTTGAGATAAAAAATATAGGCAGACATCTATAAAGATTAATGTGTTCTTTATGTGATGCTTATGAAAAATGACCTGAATACTAAGGTGATGATAAAGATTTGTTGTTCAAGAGAGAATGGAACTCTAGAGGCAGAGTTTCACAGAGCAATTACTCTAATGCTGACATTAATATCTGGAGAAAGTTGTTTTCTCCTATAGCAAAGGTAACACTCTACTGATTTTCAACATAAAAATCCCTCTGACCTCTATTTGTAAGGTTCCTCATGGCATGAAGCTCAAATATGTAAGGGACTGACTTTCAATCTCAATCACTTCCTGCATATTCAGCTGGAATGGCATGTGGCCCACATTAACGTGGTTATTACTAAAAGCAGAATGTTCTTCTTGAAGGGACGAAGGCTTCAGTCCTGAAGCTCAACAAAACCACTTGAGCCTTGAAAATGCCAAACACATCACCTATAAACTATACATCAGAACAGGCACCAGAATCTGACGTTCAGTAATAAACATTTGGTCCCTCTTAGGAAGGCTACATGTCACAAACATGTAACTGCTGGCAAGAGGGAGAGAGTACATATGATTTACAGCAAAAATAAGAAAAATTATTTAAAGTGAAACACCCTGAATTGTGTAGGCCCGTTTTCTTTACTTCTGTGCCCACTTGTGATTGATTCCAAAAGCCATGTTGATGCTAGAAAACTACTCAGTGTTTTATGACTCCAAATTTTCCTTTCCTCCATTTTTAAAGTATACTCTGATGTTCCTTAAATTTTCTAAATCACAAAAATCATTAGAAACACTTTATAAATATATGAACTCCTGGAGTCATCTGAAGAGAGACATTTTAGTTCAGACTACAGATAAGGCAACTCTCAACAGATGTTTTACAACCTCCTTCCAATGCTGTATCATGGTCAGAACCCAAAATATGAGTAAAAAGCACTGGTTTGAAATATCACACCTAGTCCATACAAAAAGAAAGTTTAGAATCCAGGTAATACATACACACTGAACAGGATAGGAAAGAGTGAGGAATTAAGAATAGTATCAGGAGATACTTAACAATTAGTGGCTGACACACTACTAAACAGAAGAAACACAACTCGTTCAGTGACTTGGTTAAGGTACCTGCCATGTTATTGGGATTATCTAAGTCAATTATCTAGGTACTCTCAGCCATTTCTTGACTCTTTAAACTTTTAATTAGCAATTTCATTCAATATTACTGCACTTGGAGTGAAACAAATAGAGAATATTCCTTATAAAATTCTGTCTTAGCCTATGTTATTCCTTTCTGGACATATTCTTCATGACATTAACTCACTGAAAAGTGATAATTGTTAGAAAGTGATTAACTCATCCTGATGTTGAATAAAAGATGGCCAGCTGAATAATAAAATCACATTTGGCTGCACTGGAAATACAGTATAACAAAGGATATCTATTAAATCCCAGACTATATCATTAACAATTGTTCGGTTTTGGAGAGAGAGGAAAAACACTTTCCGGATACTCATTTTAAGCTATGTAGGCAAGAGTTTTAACTGTCATATGTAACTGCATAACTACTTTTTAAAAATATAAGCCATGATAGCTGGGCTTAGCGGCTCATGCCTATAATCCCAGCTACTCAGGAGGCTAAGGCACGAGAATCGCTTAAACCCAGGTGGTGGAGGATGCAGTGAGCTGAGATTGGGCCACTGCACTACAAAGTAGGTGACAGACCAAGACTCCATCTCAAAAAAAAAAAAAAAATCTATAGATATAGATATAGATATAGATATAGATAGATAGTTACCACAGCATGTGTGTGTGTGTGTGTGTGTGTGTGTATATATATATATATATATACACACACATATGCATATATATACATCTGCATCTATATAATTAAATTATATATATATATATATGTACACACACACACACACACACACACACATATGTGTATATATATATATGCATGCCATGACAACAATCAATCAAGGAAGGAAATGAAAGCATCAGGAACAAGATAAATTTTTAAAAATATTGTACTTGGTCTCTTAACGGCACATCATTTTCTTAGGATAACATCTAATCCACAAACTCACTATTTCTTAGGATAATATATATGCATGCCATGACAACAATCAATCAAGGAAGAAAATGAAAGCATCAGGAACAAGATAAAATTTTAAAAATATTGTACTTGGTCTCTTAACGGCACATCATTTTCTTAGGATAACTGTAGGAAAATAATAATTGTTCTAATTCCTGAAGAGCTCATTTTTTCCTTGCCCTTGTCCTTCATTTTCAATTTTTTATAGTTATATTCTAAGTACATAGAAATGATTTTCATGAAATGGGTATTATGACTACTGATTTACAAACAATATGACCTGATTAGGCGATAGGAAAAAAAATAGAGTATGTCATACAAGTGTGTCTGCTAATAAAATGTGGCATGAAGACACCAAATTAATTAACCATCCAACCAACCAAGCAACATAACAAAGACTTCAAGAGCACCCCAAAGGCACACCAAGATCTATAAAGGAATAATTAAAGCATTTTCGAATATAAGGCATAATTCCTCAATGATTACAATTTTTTCAACATTCCACTAGTTATATTCAAGAAAATGCACATATTTCTACTACTGAATTGTTCTTAGCTGTCAATATTGAATTTATGAAGGTACACAGTCTCAGCTACCAGTTCTTCTGCCTTATCAGTAGTTTTGAATACACTATGAACAGAATATGCACTCAATAAAATGCACTGTTTTACATATCAGTTGTCACACTATTCCATCTGTATAAATACAGATGGGGCACAAGTGGTAAAATTCAGTGACTTCAGCATTCTCTAGAAGTGCTGGATAAAAATTCTGACAAAGCTGCTAGTTAGCTAAGAGAAAGAAAATGATTTTAAATACTGGTGTTTTGTAGGCATCAGTGTAGAAGATTTAAAATCTAAAGAACTTTCTAAATTTCTAGATCTGGAGCTTGATCTAGTCAGTGCTGTCTAATAGAATAAAATGCAAGCCACAGGTATAGTTTTACATTTTCTTGCAGTCACATTAAAAGCGAAAATAAACAGCTGTAATTTATTTTAATAATATGTTTTATTTAATGTAACATATATAAAATATTGTTATTTCAACATGTAGCACTAGCCATCTACCAGCACTCAATAGCTATTTGGGGCTAAAAGCTACGAATTAATTAGCACAAAACTAGACCTTAAATGAAAACTTTGAATGAATTTAATTTTTTAGTTAAGACCTAGTTCAAACTAGAACATTTGCTTGTTATTTATTCTGAACTACAAATCAATTTAGTAGGTCAATGCAAACCAAAAATTATTTTTTTAAATAATTAAATTTTAAAAATCACCTTGGTTTATAAAACTGTTATAGTTATTTTAACACCAGAACTCAAATATTAAATGTATATATTTTCTTACTCATATACCCAATAAAAACTTATATGAATTTAAAAAGAAAAACTGGATAAAACAGAACATTTATAATTCAAATATTTTGAAAATTATAACTTCATGAACAACGGAAACAGGAATCAAAATTAATTATACGAACCATGAACACAGTTATACTTCCAGCACTTTTGGATATACCCTGAATATCATCACTAGTTTAAAATCATCAACTGAGATTTGTATAATGTTAGAAACCAGGAATATTCTTTATTTCTCCATCATGACTAAACATTTTTTCTTCCAATAGTTTCTCTACAACATGAAAACTCATATGAATCAGTTTTTTTTTTTTGCCTGTTATCCTCATATCATATTACATTTGAATTAGCATAAATTTTGAAGTCAGCAGAAAATGTATCTTAATCTAACTTTTATTTTGCCTATCGGTGGGATCACAGCAATGTTATCATCAAGTAGACAACATCATCTCCCCCATGAATTGGCCAAAAGGATTACATGATACAATATATTTTAAATGATAAATGAATAAATAGTCCTTATTTGAGAATGACAGCTTTAACATAGACTTCGATTGAGATATATTAAGTGGTAGGTATCTATCTCAGTGTAAAAATAAAGTTAGTTGCAAAAGAAGATTCTAGACGTAGTCACATTTCTGCTCTTTCACAACTTAGCCTCTCAAAATTGCAACCTAGAATAAAAGACAATGCTTTTCTCTCAGACTGGACATAAATAAAATGCTTACAAAAATTCTGGTAACTTGGCATGGTGGACACAGTTTCAGTATTAGACCAATATGTGTTTGAATTCTAGAGAAACATGAACACTAGAGAAGGATGAGAAAGTAAGTTTCTTAAATATCAAGTAAATGAAAACTATCAATAATATCTTTGAATACAATAGTCATTTTTAGGTTTTTGGCCAGCTCTGTGGACTAAAACACATCTAAATTTATATGTTAAAACCCTAATCACCAATGTGATGATATTTGTACATGGGAGCCTTTGGGAGATAATTAGATCATAAAGTTAAAGCCTTTATGATGGTATTAGTGCCATTATCAGAGAAACATGAAAGTTTGCTTCTTCTCTGATCTCTGCTATGTGAAGATCCAACGAGAAGACAGCATCTGAGAACCAAAAGGCAGACCCTCTCCAGATTCCAGATCCTCCAGAAGCTTGACCTGAGACTTCCCAGCCTGCAGAACTATGAGAAATAAATGTCTGGTATTAAAGCAGATCTATGGTAATTTGTTATAGCATCCCCAACTGATGAAAACAGTCAACTAGCAACAGTTAATTCTATTTCTCCTAAAAATTTCTAATATTGTTTTGGGAATATAGTTTTCTTTCATTTTTTGTAAATGTGTTTAGAAGGAATTGGCTCCTCTCAGATGCCAGGGATACCACATAAGAGGCTTGCTTATGCTATGGTGGCAGTGACTGATACAATGGCAATGTAACTATTCAGAGCTAAGAAGCATCATGCAATGTTTGATAACAAATCAAGAAAAGAAGAAAACATTATTTCTGGCTGCACTTTAGTCTGGAAAGATGTGGGACATTATTAGAGCAATACTGCCACTACAGAGAATATCTGTCTTAAATGTGACCAAAATGCTAGAAAAAAAAAAAAAAAACAAGAAAAATAAATAAAGATCATGTATTATTAAGTCATATATGAAGCTAGAACTACCTGGAAACTTTCTGACTATATGAACCATTTAAGTCTGTTTTTCTTAAGACATTTTTAAAAAGTATTTTAGTCATTTGCAAACACGAAAATTTAAAATAACACAGGACGACTAGGAATTGACTCTAATTTTCCCATTTGTATTCTTATAATTTCTACTAACTATAGTATAGAACTGTGCACTACCGTATACAACTAATCGGACTGCCTATTGCATGCTCTTCAATAGTGAGTTTTAGTTTTATCTCTGAAGATCAAGCTATTGACCTTAACCACTTTAACACAGTAAAAAAAAAAAAAAAATCATGCTTTTATTTATTTTCTATACATTACTTCTCAACTGAGAACCAAAACCAAATGTATGCCTTTTGCTAATAGCATTCTCATCAGCAAAAGATTGCAACAGTTATAATGCCCTGCTCAATAATAATAACAACAACACATATTGCCCCAGTCTAATAAATTAGATTATTTTCTATATCTACTATAGAAGATAAGCTTTGTGTCACTGGCAAAACAGGAGCAAATACTTCTACCCTTAGGAGAAAAAATAATAATAATAATCCTAAAGGAAGACCTGAAATACATTCTGGGCACAGATTATTAAAAATTTCATACTATTGGTATAAAGCAATGCTTGTGATTTTTGCGCATTGATTTTGTATCCTGAGATTTTACTGAAGTTGCTTATTAGCTTGAGATTTGGGTTTGAGATGATGGGGTCTTCTAAATATACAATCATGACATCTGCAAATAGAGACAATTTGACTCCATCTTTTTCTAATTGAATACCCTCTATTTATTTTCTTGCCTGATTGCCCTGGCCAGAACTTCCAATACTATGTTGAATAGGAGTGGTGAGAGAGGGCATCCTTGTCTAGTGCTAGTTTTCAAAGGGAATGCTTCCAGTTTTTGCCCATTCAGTATGATATTGGCTGTAGGTTTGTCATAAATAGCTCTTATTATTTTGAGGTATGTTCCATCAATACCTAGTTTATTGAGAGTTTTTAGCATAAAGGGCTGTTGAATTTTTCGAAGGCCTTCTCTGCATCTATTGAGATAATCATGTAGTTTTTGTCTTTGGTTCTGTTTATGTGATGGATTATGTTTATAGATTTGCGTATGTTGAACCAGCCTTGCATCCCACGGATGAAGCTGACTTGATTGTGATAGATAAACTTTTTGATGTCCTATAGGATTTGGTTTGCCAGTATTTTATTGAAGATTTTTGCATCAATGTTCATCATGGATACTGGCCTAAAATTTTCTTTTTTAGTTGTTTCTCTTTCAAGTTTTGGTATCAGGATGTTGTTGGTCTTATAAAATGAATTAGGGAGGATTCCCTCTTTTTCTATTGTTTGAAATAGTTTCAGAAGGAATGGGACAAGCTCCTCTTTGTACCTCTGGTAAAATTAGGTGGTGAACCTGTCTGGTCCTGGACATTTTTTGGTTGGTAGGCTATGAATTGCTTCAATTTCAGACCTTGTTATTGGTTTAATCAGGGATTTGACCTCTTCTGGTTTAGTCTTGGGAGGGTGTATGTCTCTAGGAATTTATACATTTCTTCTAGATTTTCTGTTTTATTTGAATAGAGGTGTTTATAGTATTCTCTGACAGTAGTTTGCATTTCTGTGGGATTGGTGGTGATGTCCCCTTTATCATTTTTTATTGCATCTCGTTGATTCTTTTCTCTTTTCTTCTTTCTTAGTCTGGCTAGTGGTCTATTTACTTTATTTTGTTAACCCTTTTACAGAATGAGCGCCTGGATTCACTGATTTTTTGAATGATTTTTTTGTGCCTCTATCTCCTTCAGTTCTGCTCTGATCTTAGTTATTTCTTGTCTTCTGCTGGCTTTTGAATTTGTTTGACCTTGCTCCACTAGTTCTTTTAATTGTGATATAAGGGTGTTAATGTTAGATCTTTCCTCTTTCACTTGTGGGCATTTAGTGCTATAAATTTCCCTCTACACAATAATTTAAATGTCTCCCAGGTATTCTAGTAAATTGTGTCTTCATTCTCATTTATTTCAAAGAACATCTTTACTTCTGCCTTTATTTCATTATTTATTCAGTACTCATTCAGGAGCAGGTTGTTCAGTTTCCATGTCATTGTGCAGTTTTGAGTGAGTTTCTTAATCCTGAGTTCTAATTTGATTGCATTGTGGTCTGAGAGACTGTTTGTTATGATTTCCATTCTTTTGCATTTGTTGAGGAGTGTTTTACTTTTAATTACATGGTCAATTTTAGAATAGGTGCAATGTGGTGCTGAGAAGAATGTATATTCTGTGGATTTGGGGTGGAGGGTTCTGTAAATGTCTGTTAAGTCTGCTTGGTCCAGATCTGAGTTTAAGTCTTGTATGTTCTTAATTTTCTGTCTTGGTGAGGTGTCTAAAATTGACAGTGGATTGTTAAATTCTCACACTATTATTGTGGGAGTCTTTATAGGTCATTAAGAACTTGCTTTATATCTGGGTGCTCCTGTATCAAGCACATATATACTTAGGATAGTTAGCTTTTCTTGTTGCATGATCACTTTACTTTTATGTAATGCCCTTCTTTGTCCCTTTTGATCTTGTTGGTTTAAAGTCTGTTTAATCAGAGACTAGGATTGTAACCAGTTTTTTTTTTTTTCCACTCTCCATCTGCTTGGTAAATCTTCCTCCATCCCTTCATTTTGAGCCTATGTATGTCCTTGCATGTTAGATGAGTTTCCTGAATACAACACACTGATGGGTCTTGACTCTTTATCCAATTTGCCAGTCTCTGTCTTTTGATTGGGGTATTTAGCCGATTTATGTTTAAGGTTAATATTGTTATGTGTGAATCTGATCCTGCTATTTTGATGCTAGCTGGTTGTGTGCCCATTAGTTGATGCAGTTTCTTCATAGTGTCGATGGTCTTTACAATTTATGTTTTTGCAGTGGCTGGTACTGGTTGTTCCTTTTCATGTTTAGTGCGTCCCTCAGGACCTCTTGTAAGGCAGGCCTGGCAGTGACAAAATCTCTCAGCAGTTGCTTGTCCATAAAAGATTTTTATTTCTCCTTCACTTATGAAGCTTAGTTTGGCTGTATATGAAATTCTGGGTTGAAAATACTTCTCTTTAAGGATGTTGAATATTGGACCCTACTCTCTTCTGGCTTTTAGGCTTTCTGCCCAGAGATCCACTGTGAATCACAAGCATTACTATATATCAATAACAGACAAAGAGACCGCCAAATCATGAGTGAACTCCCATTTACAACTGCTACAAAGAGAATAAAATAAATACCTAGGAATACAACTAACAAGGGATGTGAAGGACCTCTTTAAGGAGAACTACAAGCCACTGCTCAAGGAAATAAGAGAGGATACAACAGTTGGAAAAACACTCTATGCTCATAGTTAGGAAGAATCAACATCATGAAAATGGCCATATCGCTTATAGTAATTTATACATTAAATGCTATCTCCATCAAGTGACCATTGACTTTTATCATGGAATTGGGAAAAACCACCTTAAACTTCATACAGAACCGAAAAGAGCCCACGTAGCCAAGAAAATCCTAAATCTGGAGACATCACACTCCCTGACTTCAAACTATACTACAAGTCTACAGAAATCAAAACAGCATGGTACTGGTACCAGTACCAAACAGAGATATAGACCAATGGAACAGAATAGATGTCTCAGAAATACCACCACACAACTACAACCATCTGATCTTTGACAAATCTCACAAATGCAATAGGGAAAGGGTTACCTATTTAATAAGTGGTGTTGGGAAAACTGGCTAGCCATGTGCAGAAAGCTGAAAATGAATCTTTTCCTTATACTTTATACAAAAATTAACTCCAGATGGATTAAAGATTTAAACATAAGACCTAATGCTATTAAAAATCCTAGAAGAAAACGTAGGCAACACCATTGAGGACATAGGTATGGCAAAAACTTCATGACAAAAACATCAAAAGCAATGGCAACAAAAGCCAAAATTGACAAATGGAATCTAATTAAATAAAAAAGCTTATGCAAGGCAAAAGAAACTATCATTAGAGTAAGTTGGCAACCTAAAGAATGGTAAAAAATTTTTGCAATCTACCCATCTGACAAAGGGCTAATATCCAGAATCTACAAAGAACTTAAACAAATTTACAAGAAAAAACAACCCCATCAAAACATGGGTGAAGTGTATGAACAGACACTTCTCAAAAGAAGACATTTATGCAGCCAACACACATATGAAAAAAGCTCATCATCACTGGATGAGCTTTTTAGAGAAATGCAAATCAAAACCACATTGAGATGCCATCTCATACCAGTTAGAATTGGTGGCCATTAAAAAATCAGGAGACAGCAGATGCTGGAGAGGATGTAGATAAATAGGAATGCTTTTACACTGTTGGTGGGAGTGTAAATTAGTTCAGCCATTGTGGAAGATAGTGTGGCAATTACTCAAGGATTTAGAAATAGAAATAGCATTTGACCCAACAATCCCATTTGGGTATATATCCAAAGGATTATAAATCATTTTATTATAAAGACAAGAGCACATGTATATTTATTGTGGCACTGTTCACAACAGCAAAGACTTGGAACCAACAGAAATGCCTATCAATGACAGACTGGATAAAGAAAATGTGACATGTATATACCATGGAATACTATGCAGCCATAAAAAGGATGAATTCATATCCTTTGCAGAGACATGGATAAAGCTCAAAATCATCATTCTCAGCAAACGGACACAAGAACAGAAAACCAAACACCACATGTTCTCACTCATAAGTGGGTGTTGAACAATGAGAACACATGGATACAGGGAGGGGAACATCACATATTGAGGCCTGTCAGGGCTTGGCAGGCTAGGGGAGAGATAGCAATAGCAGGGGGTGGGGGAATAGGGGAGGGATAGCATCAGGAGAGATACCTAATGTAGATGAAGGGGTGATGGATGTTGCAAAACACCATGGCATGTGTATACATATGCAACAAACCTGTACGCTCTGTACACGTGCCCCAGAACTTAAAAGTAAAAATTTTAAAAAAGTTCATACTAATGAAATAACAGTAGGATTTTCATTTTGGGTTCTACCCTGAAAACTCAGGACATACTTTTCTACCTAAGGCTGATAGTAAGACAGGAAAATAAAAAATGTCATCCTCTCTTTCTGCCAACACCAGGTTTGAATGTGTTGAGTAATATACAGTATTCTAAAGCTGGGGGAGTTATAAGAATGTAGAAAGAATGAACTTCTTTGAGACAGAAGTGCACATGGGAGATCTGAATTTGAGAATGGATGAGCCATCAAGAGAAACTACCTGACAGACCAGCCCACACTTTAAACATAAGTCAAAGTATTTGAAAGCCTGTGGTGTACTAAGTGACCACAGAAACAGAAAACCAGAAACTCAGTATCTTAGTTTATTTTCTGCTGCTATAATAGGATACCATAGTCCAGATAATTTATAACAAATGGAAGTTTATTTAGCTCATGCTTCTGGGGTCTGGAAAATTCAAAAACATGACACCAGCATTGGGTGGACTTTGTTCCATGGCAGAAGACATCACATGGGGAATGAGCATGTAAGACAAGGAGAAAAGTGAAGCCAAACTCATCCTTTTATCAGGAATACACTTTCTCAATAATGGCATTAATTCATTTATAAAAGAGGAGCCCTCATGACCTAAACACCTCTTAAAGGTCCCACTTCCCAACACTGTTAAAATGGCAATTAAATTTCAATGTCAATGTTGGTGGGAACATTCAAACCATAACACTCAGCACCTGAATATTAGCACAACTCCCTATAATAAAGGGCTTACCGAAAAGAAGGCAATTTCTGGATAAAATATATAAACGATTTAATGTTTCTACTACTGTACTCAAGATATGTGGCTTTTAACCAAAATTATAAGATACACAAAGATGTAAGTAAAGTAAATAACACACTGTCAAAAGATAAAACGATAGAACTAAGCTCATATATGACACATATGTTTAACATATCAATCATCCATATATTAAAATTCCCATCTGTCTAATATATAGGTGATTAATATGTTAAATATTCTAGTGGAAAAGATGGAAAATATGTATGATTAGATAGAAAATGGTAGCAGAATGAAATAAAAGAATATAAGAAAGAATGAACCGAAATACTAGAAATAAAAAGAACAAAGCTGTAGGCATCACATTACCTGACTTTAAGCTATACTGCAAAGCTGCAGTAACTAAAATGGCATGGGACTGGTACAGAAACAGATGCATAGACCAATGGAACATGTTAGAGACACCAAAAATAAGGCTGCACAACTATAATCTTTTGACAAAGTCAACAAAAACAAGCAATGGGGAAAGGACTCGCTATTTAATAAATGGTACTAGGGTAAGTGGCTAGCCATATGCAGAAGAATGAAGCTGGACCCTTTCTTTACCACATACAAAAACCAACTCAAGATGGATTAAAGACTTAAATGAAAATCCAAAAACTATAAAAACCCTGGAAGATAACCTAGAAAATACTATTCTGGCCATAGAGACTGGCAAAGATTATATGATAAAAATACCAAAAGAAATTGCAATGAAAATGAAAAATGACAAGTGGGACTTAATTAAACTAAAGAGCTTCTGCACAGTGAAAGAAACTATTCACAAACAGACAACCTACAGATTGGAGAAAGTATTCACAATTTATGCATCTGCCAAAAGTTCTAACATCGAGAATCTATAAGGAACTTAAATCAACAAGGAAAAACAAACAACCCCATTAAAAATAAGCAAAGGATGTGAACAAACACTTTTCAAAAGAAAATATACAAATGGCTAACAAACATATGAAAATATGCTCAACATCACTAATCACTAGAGAAATGCAAATAAAACAATGAAATACCATCTCATACCAGTCATAATGGCTATTACTAAAAAGGCAAAAAATAACTGGTGCTGGTGAGTCTGCAGATAAAAGTGAATGCGTATACGTTGCTAGTAATGTAAATTAATTCAGCCACTGTGGGAGGCAGGTTAGTGATTTTTCAAAGAACTTAAGACAGAACTACCATTTGACCCAGCAATCTCATTATTCATTATATACCCAAAAGACGATAAATTGTTCAGCCATAAAGACAAAGGCACGCTTCTGTTGATCACAACACTATTCCCAATAGCAAAGTCATGGTATCAACCTAATGTCCATTAACAGTAGACTAAACAAAGAAAATGTGGTACCTACACACCATGGACTACTAAACAGCCATAAAACAGAATGAGATTATGTTTTCTGCAGCAACATGGATAAAGCTGGATGCCGTAATCTTTGATATGCCTTGGCTGCAAATTTGGCTGCATGTTGAATTGTAATTCCCCAGGTGTTGAGGGAGAGTCCTGGTGGGAGATTACTGGATCATGGGGGTGTTTTTCCTTCGTGCTCTTCTCGTGATAGTGAGTGAGTTCTCATGAGATCTTATGGGTTTATAAGTGGCAGTTTCCCCTGCTTGCTCTCTCTTTCCTGCCATCCTGGAAGAAGGTGCCTGGATGATTATTTTTTTTTTAATTATTTTATTTTTTGCCTTCTACCATGGTTGTAAGTTTTCTGAGATTTCTCCAGCCATGCAGAATGGTATATCAATTAAACCTCTTTCCAAGTTACCCAGTCTCAGACATGCTTCATAGCAGCATGAAAATGGACTAACACAATCCTAAGCGAACTAATGTAGAAACAGAAAACCAAATACTGCATGTTCTCACTTATGAGGGAAACTGAACATTGAGTACACATGCACACAAAGAACAGAACAACAGATAGCAAGGTCTACTTGAGGGTGGAGGGTGGGAGGAGGGAGAGGAATTAAAAAACTACCTATTGGGTACTATACTTGTTACCTGGGTGATGAAATAATCTATATGCCAAACTCCCATGACACACCATTTACCCATTAAACAAACCTTTGTATGTACCCTGAACCTAAAATAAACAATTTAGAAAAAATAAATTTAAAAAAAGAACTCGTGGAAATTTAAAAAAATCAAAAACACAAATGTAAATTGCCACTGATGGGTAGTAGATTCCATATGAACATTAAGAAAAAATAGTAAGCTTGAAGATGTGTCAGTAGAAATTACTCAAAATATAAAGAGAAGAAAGTGTTAGGAAAAAATTTGGAGCAATATAAAATGTTCTAACATAAGTGTAACTGAACTCCCAAAAGCTAGAGACTTAGAATGGGACAGAACACAGTTACATAAATAAAATATTAGAGGAATAGAGAGATATTTTAAGAAGGCTCTCAATCAATGAAAACACTAACAAGTAAGGTTTTCTGTATTTAAGTTGCTTCATTTTCTGTATGTTGCAACAATTTTCAATTTTGGAAATGAATAAAAATTTGGCTTCTTATTTTAAATTTTGATAAACTTAAGGTGCACACTGTTTCACATTTTAAAATCTATGGAATTGGGCAAACTCCAGAACAAATGGAAGGTCATTAATTAAATCGCTCATGAAAATAAAAAAATAATGGTGTATCTTTCAGTTGATGGTATTTCAGACTGGATGCAATATATTAATTACTCTACTTTGACTAACAAGTTGTGATAAAGGGACATGTCTTTGTCAAAAGGTTTAAAGGCCAAAACACTGTAACACTGTCACCGCTGTGCTCTGCTGCCTGTCATCCCATGAGACACCACTAATTACCTAGTGGCAACTATTAAATGGAAGGAATACAATCAGTGTGGGAATGAGACCTTTACTCTGTCTTCAGAGTATTTAAAGCAAGATGCCAGGGAACTGCAAGTTTAAAATGCAAATTAGCATTTAAGTAAGTACTTAGGTCAGGACTCTTAATAGAACTTCACTCAGTAACAGAAATGCTCAATGTGTGCTGTCCAATGTGTGCTGTGTACTCTAGTCTCTACAGCCTTAGTACACTACAGTATTTCAGATGTGGTTAGTACAACTAAGAGATTAAATACATACATAATTTTATTTAATGTGAACATAAATGTGAATGGCCACATGTGACTAGCAGCCATGTGTCGGACAGCACCATGTTGAGAACTTAGAGATATAGAAACTACAGAAAGGCTAGTCAAACAAAAAAACAACAACAAAAAAAGGCTAGTCAAAAGATGATGGGAAACCAATTTAATGATGAGCGAAACCAAATTTAAATATATTTCATAGAAATAAAATTAGGGCCTATAATAAAGGAATTTTTAACAAGTTGCATATTTATTTCTGATTATTATTATTGATTTTATGACACAGTGAGTTTTTAAGAATTATCCCAGAACTTATGTTGACCCAATAATTAATCAAGAAATTGGTCTACAAATGTGACACAAAAAGGATATGTGTATTTTTAAGTTATACTTTGTTGCTTCCAAATATAAAAACCTTCATGATTAGAACAAAACAAAACAAAATACACAAAATACACATATCCTTGCAATGTAATTAAGAAAATAATTTTTTTTAAAAAAAATAACCAGACAGAAAATGAAAGGAAAGAATGAAACGAAAATTATAGTGGAGTCTAAGATAAGATGATAATTTTAATGGGCTATTGGATTTTAAGCAGATTAAAGAGTTGTTTTTCTAAGGAATTTGTATTATATGAAACAAGCAATCTGAATTTCTAGGTTCTACGTGTTATAATTTCAGTGAAGAAATCTCCATCCTCTGGAGATATTTACATAATTAAGTTTTGAACCCAAAACAACTTTGCAACTGACGTAGCCTAAGCCTCTTATTTTATATCCAAATATTTATTACTGTATTTAACAATGACTGTAGAAATAGTTATAGTAATGTGAAAAATGAAGCAAGCTTCTCTCAAAAAGTTCACCTTTACTATGCTAAACATTGAGGAGGTAGAAAAAAGAAGTGACAATTACCATAGTTGAAGTTTATGTCAAGAGATTTGTAATGTAGCTGTGAACATCATAAACAGGCATCCAACCCCTTAAAGGAGGGGATTTTAACTAAATAATCCTAAGTAGTTGCCAGTTACAAATTGAAAATAACTTGTGGAAAATGCTGAGCATGTTAACTGTGACACTGTAGCCCTTCAATAAATTTAAGCTATTATAAAATTCTAGTACAAACGATTTTTTAAATTTACCCCTATGCCATGGATTTATTTCCTTAGATGACATAATGATTAATCCATTTATGGCTTGTTTGTGAGTACAAAGTGGCAAAACTAGAAATGATGGCATACAAAAAAATATAAATTTTTAAAATGACTCATTGCTTTTAGCACTTAGGATATGGTTAATTAATAAAAAGTCAAAACAGAAAGAAACTTGCCTGGGGCTTATAGAACTGACAAATGAAAATTGATCATTTTTCCTTGCAATAGCTACTGACTAAACTCCTTATGCTAAGCAAAGATTAAAAAGTCTTTGGAAATTTCTCAGTTTACTAGACATATAAAAACCTACCTTATTATTATGAGCATTAAGGCCATCATTTTACACATATGTACATCTTATGAAAGCACTGACTCAATATCAAATTCAGTCATTTGGAAAAGAGTAGTTAAATTAAAACACTGATTTGTGACTAAATAAAAAAATACATTTTATTTCTTTTCATATTTGAATGTAGCCTTAGAGACTTGGTTGAATTGCAGCTTTTTACGAATAAATATTAAGGGGAACTCTATTTGCATCCTGCTACCAACTGGAAATAGTTTCAATTCTAGACTATGTTTTTTGTCACTTTTGGTGTGAATAAAAGAAAATGAAATTTGTGTGAGGTGAGATGAGAGGTTGGTAGGAAAATGAGGTTCTGCTAAAGGCTCACTATATATGTCTTAGTTCATTTGTGCTGCTATACCAGAATATCTGAGACTAGGTAATTTATATTGGCTTATGGTTATGAAGGCTGGGAAGTACCAGAGCACGATGCCAGCATCTGATGCAGGCCTCCTTACTGAGTACTTCTCCTGGCTTTTAGGTGGAAGGGAAAGAGAGGACAAAAGTGAGAGAGGGAAGGAGGTTGAACTACTCATTTTATCAGGAATCCACCCTCATGATAACTAGCCCACTTCATAAGAATGACATTAATCCATCCATTCATGAGGGTTCTGCCTTTTAAAGGTCCCACTTCTCAACACTGTTGCTTTGGGGATTAAGTTTCCAACACATAAACTTTGGGGAACACATTCGAACCACAGAACTATACAAACTGAAAAAAATTTACTTTGATATCATTTTACACATATGTACATCTTATGAAATTGTCATAAGACAATTGAATTGATATAGTTTATTGTAAAATAGGAGGTTGGACAAGCTTTCTTTCAGAATATTCCCAGAACCCTTCATTTAGTCTCAGATAAGGGAGGTCAGTAGTGATTTCTGTGTTGCTGTTCAGAGCTTTAGACTATCATGTATTGTAAAGAAAGAAACAGTCAAATAAAAAAGCATTTTTAGGCCAGTCATGGTGGCTCATGCCTGTAATCCCAACACTTTGGGAGGTCAAGGCGGGTGGATTACGTGAGGCCAGGAGTTCGAGACAAGTCTGGCTAACATGGCAAAACCCCGTTTCTACTAAAAATACAAAAGATCAACCGGGCATGGTAGCAGGTACCTGTAAGTCCCAGTCACTCAGGAGGCTTAGGCAAGAGAATCACTTGAACCCAGGACACAGAGGTTGCAGTGAACCGAGATTACACCATTGCACTCCAGCCTGAGCGACAGGGCAAGACTCCCTCTCTCAAAAAAAAAAAAAAAAAAAAAAGTCATATTTATTTAATAGAAAGCTGCCTTCTTCAGTTATCTTTAAGATTCAGTTCTCATAGATCTAATAGATTTTTGTACTCAGGTTGACTGACAAGGTCATAGTTTTCACAAACACCACATTTATTTGATTCACTCAGCATCAATTACTCACTGGTGATTAATAACAACCAGTGCCTACCATTGGTAATAATTTATGGATGATGTTAACACTCTGATGAGTAAAATATAGCAAGCCATAACTGATGTTTGCTGCCAAACTAAATATAAAAAAAGAGAGATTTTAAGACATCTAACTTATTCTCAAAAAAAGGGGTTGTCAAGTTGACCTAACAAATAAGGGAGATTGGGGTAGAGAAAGAACAAGGAAATGGGCCAAACCTGAAAGCATTATTCAGGATTAATAAAAAGATATTGATGGAGTAGAAAGAGTCTCTATTACATGTATATCAATTAGTAATCAATTATGATCATTTTATGCAGCTGCAGTTTTATTTTTCAAATTGCTTGTTGCATTTAGCAGATTTGAGGAATACAGATAAATGACTGATATTTGCATATGTACTTCCAAATACAGCATACCAATCCAGGACAGGTGAATTATTTCCAAAAAGAATAGTTTATACAATTTATCTGCAAATAACAATTACAATGTTATTGTCACTTTAAATATCACTAGTTTTGCTGTCTTGGAATACTACAACAATTTAAATATGACATAAAATACCTTAAATATTGAAAAACGGGCAACACATACCTATGCTCTGTGGAAGATTCTTCCACAGCTCTTCAGACACATAGACAAATACTTATTTTTAAAAAGTTGTTTCTTATGTTTAAAGGCTTCAGGTTAATTTTTAATTATTTTTATTTTTGGTAGCCATTAACATGGGAAGAACATAAGCAGATAGCATGTAATACAAATTAAAATATATTGATCATTTTTATTTTTAAAACTGTGTGATGATGCATCTTCCATGCATTTAGGTTGCTCAAAAACATTAAAATAAAAACTTTTACAAGTAATAATCAATAGACATTCACATTATTAATGTAAATTATGAAGAAGCTCTTTTGGAATGGTGGTAGAGAATTACAAGAAGAACATCAAAGGATAAAGCAGGGCAAATGGACTAGCTGGGAGAAAAGACAAGAGTAATGAAGACTTTAAAAGGAAGCAATCAATCAATGCAAAGATACAGATTAAATAATGTCTTAAGGGGAAAAACAGATAAATAACCATACTTTCTGTTTCCCAAATTAAAAGAAATGTATTTTTGTTGATTGCAGAGTCACACATTCAAATAAATATTGAACTTGATGTTTGACAGCGTAAGTTTTAAATGACTGATTTTAAAGTCTTGGGGAGTTTGATTCACCAATGTCATCACCAGCTGTTAATTAGGTTCTCATGTAATTTTCTGAGAAAATTTATGGCTGCTATTCTCACTTTATCTACTTTTAGATAAAGTGCAAATTTTTTAAAATAAGCAAATAAAAGAGGTTTACTTTAAATTTACTCCTTATACGTAATTATGACTTAATGCCAATGAAAGCAAAAGCTATGCATTTCTTAGGATGGAAAAACATATAATCTAAGATAAATCATGGAAGACATGATTATAACAGAAAAATGGTCATTACAAATTGCAAGAAAGAAGCACTTTTTAAATTTCATATAGAATGATTATTTCTATAAGATAAATAAGCAAACCTTCCAACATTGCAGTTGTGTTTATATATATATATATATATATATATATATATATATATATATATATATATATCTTATGTATGTTCAGGAATACATGCCAAATATAATGGTGACTTTCTCCTGCAGGTAACAAATTAACTGACTTTGAAACTTATATCAGTTAATTTGAAACTTCTTCTTTACAACATTCTACATTATCTTTTATTTATTTATTTATTTATTTATTTGAGACTGAGTTTTGCTTTTGTTGCCCAGGCTGGAGTGCAGTCACATGATCTCGACTCACTGCAACCTCCTGCTCCTGGGTTCAATCAACTCTCCTTCCTCAGCCTCCCTAGTAGCTGGGATTACAGGCATGTGCCACCATCCCTGGCTAATTTTGTATTTTTAGTAGAGACAGGGTTTCTCAATATTAGTCAGGCTGGTTTCGAATGCCCAACCTCAGGTGATCTGCCCACCTGAGCCTCCCAAAGTGCTGGGATTATGGGTGTGAGCCACAATGCCTGCTCCATTCTCTGAATTTTTAATGTGAACATCTCTAATCATAGCCAAGAGGTTGCTTTCGATATTGAAATACAAATTTAATCATGAGTAAATCCCTAGATAGGACTTAGAATTTTCCTTTCTCATACCCACTGATTGATCTTTCTCCTTTTTTATACAAAATTGAAAAATAAAAGGGAAGAGAGGTTTTTACAAATCTTCAGAACTACATGTAAAACGTTACTGATATTCTGAAACCTCCAGCTTCTTATCCCTCAGAATTAAAAAAAAGAAAAATTAGTAAGCACAAATTTGAGCCTAAGAAAAAGTAACTCAAAGTATAAACAATATTTTACAATCCATCTCTGTTTTACTGACTTTTTCATTGTATTGTTTAGCTTTATTGATATATAACTAATACACAAAACTGAACATATTAAATGTATACAACGTGATTAGTTTAATAATATGCATATACCTATTATATCACCAAAATCAAAGTAATAAATATATCCATCACTACCAGAAATTTCCGTGTGTGTGTGCGTGTGTGTGTGTGTGTGTGTGTGTGCGCGCGCACGCGCAGGTGTGTATGTGTTTGGTAAGAACATGAGATGTATCCTCATATTTTAAAGTGCACAGTACTGTCTTACTAATACACTTACTATATTACATATCAGATATTTAGAGCTTACTTATCATGTATAACAGAAATTTTACACCCATTGAAAACTAATTTTCCATTTTCTCCTCCCTGGCAACCACCATTCATTCTACTCTTAGCTCCTATGAGTTTGACTATTTCCCATGGTATTTAGCACCCAAATGCCAAAGCTCCTTCTCTTTAGTCTTCCTTCCCAGCCTTCCCCTAAGAAATTATTTGTATGATTCAAGAGCTAATTCTTTATTCAATATAATATTACAGTTCTTCACAAATTAAAATCAATTCAGTAGGAACATGTTGAGCAATTAATTATATGACTAGCCTCTTAATTTTTATATTTATTATATTTATTAATTCTCCATCATTATTAGTTTAGATAAGTAATAAGAATTAGTAATTTGAAGGAAACTTATGAAAGGAGGAAAAGGACAAGTGTGTGTATAGGTTTGGTAACACACCCCTATATGTTCAAAACAATCACTCAGTAGAGCTAATATCTAGTAGGAAACAGAAGATGGAGTTGACAAGATGTAAATAAATACAATTGATGAGCAAAGTATAATTTGTACCTTTTACTGATTCCAAATTTATATAAAATGATTTAATTTTTATACCATTTGATGCAAAAAGTTTTCTAAAGAACTTGTTATACTCTAAAAAATGTTTTATTCGGATATATGTGCACTATATATTCATGAGTGCTTTCAGACAGACAGTGCCCAAAGAATACATATTATTAGAATACTATAATTTTTTTCCCAAACTTTGGGTCCTAGAATCTTAATTGGAACTTTTGATGCTGCTTATTTGGCCAAGTATCTGTAATTAAGTAAAGCTTAAAAGTTAAGTATTTGGGACATTATAAAAATTACCTAAAAACAGTATATACTTTGGTATAATCTAGAATTGCAAATTTCAACCCACCTCTATCCCCAGTTGAATGCATATATGACAATCAAAGGATGAAGTTCCAAAGAAACATTAATTTTTCTCCAAGTATCCACTTAGAGGGATAATTCTTAAAAGCATCCAAAGAGAGACAACAGAAAACAGAAAATAAATGTAGAATTTAGGAAATTAGAAAAATCAGGCTGAATTTTATGAAGAAATCCAACCTGAAGGTAGTCAGCTACTTCATCTGATACATGCTGAAATTTCTTGCATCTCCTTTGCCCTCTGCTTTCTTAATGGTGACAGAGAAGTTACACATTGAAACTGAGAGATATTGATTTATTTATAAACAAAAAAGATCACTATTAGGCCTCTTCATGAGCAATCATATGGGAAATTCATTTAAAAATAGATGTAGGAAGAAGCATGCTGTGTTCCCTTATAACAAGATTTGCTAAAGCATATTATTTGATATTCATGCTTTTTGTGACTGATGCAAGAGCCACCCCAGAATCTAAATAATAATTTAGAGACTGTTCTGTTTGCTGTGGCAGTCACACTGTCAATTTGGTATGCTTCTTGATCTTTCTGTTTTTGTGTATTTTGCACTTCTCTTTTCAAAGACATTCCCTGAATAATAATTAGGAAAAATCATTAAATTTTGTGTTTAGTTTTATTCAATACCTACATCCATTGGCATTCCAGTATTTCAATAAGGAAATTATTAATAGGAAATTTTTATTAATGAGAGTTTTACTAAGGTTTTATTCCTCCTAATTATTAAAATGGCTAAATCAATTCACTTTGATTTCTTGTTTGTACTATTGAATGTAGTGCCTTCACAGTGCATACTTAGAGTTTATTTTTTATATCTGTTTATGTTAAATAAAAGATTATAAACTGCTTATGATGAACCTAACACTGCAGGGCATGGGGGAAACAGGGTGGTTGAAACTCATTCCTAGATTTAAGAAAATCAAAATCAAATTGATTAGGCTGATGTATAACTATTTCTGATATAATTAGACACAATATAAAAAAGAACATTGTAGGGCTTTGAAAATTTTTAAATTTTTATTCTTAATAAAAATTGAGTTCTTAGGAGAGTCAATTTGGTATTTGAACTGAGTAAAATAGTCTTATTAACAGGGTGACCCTGGATACGTCATTTAATCTTTCTAAGCTATAATATTCACAACAATAAAACATAGATAACAAAACGTAGGTTTGCTGTAATCAAGTAAATAAAATATGCAGTTAAGATATCCTCTAAGTGATTGACCAAAATAACTAAAAGAGAGCTATAATCCCCAGCATTCTCCCCTTCATCCCCATAATATTATCATTCCTTTCACTGTCACATCAATATCAACTTGCCTTCTAGGGAAAAGGACCCACCAGTTGGAAAAACGGGAATGTAATCATCTAGAAAAGACAAGGAATATAAGTAAAGAACACACAAATTGTGTTTCTGGAAAACTATGAGAAGTTAATTGTAGATAGAATTTAATGTATATTGGGAAAACTGTGGCCAAAAATGATGCTGCAAATGAAGAGTAAGAAAAACTTTTAGAAGCATTTAATAAAATACAAAGGAATTAGGATTTCATTTAGACAGTGCAGATTCTCTAAGGCATTTTTAACATAGATGGCAGATATGTGGTTTTAAAGGTGAACCACTGGTACTACTGAGGATGAAGTGAAATTGCGTAAAATATAAAATGCTAGAGTTTGATATTTGCTCTGTGCAGTCATCATTTGTTACTCTAATAATTTTTTATTATTTTTTAACTTGTATTAGACAAATTTTTCTTTACATTTTGTCTATTTGTCTGATTTTACACCCTTTGCCATCATTTCCCCTGCTTTACTTTTCCTAAATTGTCTTTTCATTTTACTGCCTTTCAATTACCTCTCACAATATTTTAAATTTTGTATATCCATCTCTAATTAACTGATGATCTTAATTATTCACTGAATGAATATTTTCTGTGTGTGAAGTAAAACCAGACTCCATCATCATTTGTGTTTTCCCCCTGTGTCTCTTGTAAAATATAACTGAACATTTGAGAATTCATTTGCAAACAATTTTGCCAATATTTTCCTTCTCTGAAATTGCCATAATGAATTGTGATAGTTAGTTTTATGTGCTACTTGACTGGGCCACAGTGTGCCCAGTCACGTGATTAAGCTTTACCTCTAAGTGCATCTTTCAGGGTGTGAGATGAGCATTTGAATCAACAGACTGAGTAACGCAGACAGCCTTCCCCAGTGTGAGTAGGCCTCATCCAATCTGTGGAGCCTTGAATCAAACAAAATGCAGAATAAGAAAGAATTTGCTCTCTCTGCCCAACTGTTCGCAAAATGGTACATCAGTCTTCCCCTGCTGTCATACTTGAACTCAGTCTATAAACTTAAATCATTGTCTTTCCTGAATCTTCCAACTTTAGACTCACAATGGAACCGTACCATTGGCTCTCCTGAGTCTCCAACTTGACAGCTACAGATCCTGAAACTTCTCCACCTCTATAATTCCATATGCTAATTCCTATACCTATCTATATACATTATTATATATAATGTATATATAATATATAGGCATTAGATAATATATATGCCAAAGGAATATATATACACATATATCTTACTGATTTTGTTTCTCTGGAGAATCCAGACTAATACATGAAGAAATAAGCAATATCTGTTTTCAGCTAATGACTGCCTACTATACACAAGACCCTGTGCTATACAATTATTTTACCAAATAATTCATAATTTACTATTTCTCACTTCTCTCATCTGTAAAATGGGTAAAATAATTGTACCTAAACCATAAACTTATTGGTATAATTAAATGAATTGATTTCTATAAAGTACTTTAAAGAGTGTCTGGCATACACCAGGTATTCAATTAATCTAGCCATTTTTAAATGTTTGTTATTCACCTCTACATCACAGCTGAGAAAAAGCAGGCTTAAATTAAAAAATTTAATTTGTCCAACATCACAGATAAGGTCAATCACAAAGTCTGAATTTGAATTCTCATATGTCTGAATCCTAGGGTGTCCTCTTAACCTACAGATGTCACTGAATTGATGTGGTTCAGAGAAACTTTGAAAATGAATCATTATATTTTGTAGTTAGCAGAGCACTAAAATTCAATTCAGTTTGAGTGTGATAACTTGAAGAATTAAGTATGTCACTGTTGGTAAAAAGAATGAAAATTTGCAAAACTTACAAAGGCTGTCCTACCATGGAAACTATCTGCTCATTCTCTTTACAATAACTTTTTAGTATAAATGGAAGCTAGAGTACATGTGTAAAAAAGCACCAACTTTTTCTTTTTCCAGTCTCCTTATGGTCTGATCAAAGCTGACAGGGCAGACATTCCTGTCTGTACTCGGATTGACAGCATTGTATTACTCCATGGATCATCCACCTCCTGCTCATTCTTTTTATCTTGTTATATGTGGGAAACCATTCCGCACCTAAGCCATTCCTAACAATTAGTCATCTCTTCTCTTTCTTTCCAATTCTTTTACTTGAAAATGAAATTTCCTTCTTCTAATTGCTTAATAAAAGTTAATTAACGTTCTACTTGGGCAAATCATTTTAGAAGATAATGCAGGGCAGGGAAAGGAGGATAACACAAGGATAAAAGGTTCAAGTTATTTTCTTAGAAAGCTTATAATGGGACACCTACTTTTCATTTTCAGCTTCATTAATTTTCCTCCAATTTACCAACTAGAAAGACTAATTTAGAAGTCTATTTATATTATACAAACAGGGTTGAACAAATGTATTTTGTTTTGTCTGTTTTCTCTCTTTTAATGAATTTGCAGGTTTCATTCATTCCTTATTTCAAAAAAATAGTTTTAGACCTAGTTACTATTAGATGATGAGAGACAGAGAGACAGACAGCAAGACTCAGACCCTTCTCTCAAGTTTCTGATAATCTATAATGGAAAAGAAAATAAGCATGCTTTGTTATACCATGTAAATTTGCTAGACGGTGACACAGCATAAGATAAGGTGGCATGTGGCTGTCAGGGGACTTAAGGAAGGCTTGAAGAGGAGGGAAGAAATTCTCTCTCACTCTTTCTTCCTTTCTTTCTCCTCCCTTCATTGGCCATTTCTTTCCTCTCTTTTCTTCTTTGTTCCTCTTTTCACCCCTCCCACTCCTTCTCTACTCCTCCTTCTTTTTCAATGCTACTAGAAGAGAAAGACCATGGGCAAAAAAGCATGGGCACCTTGGGGAATGGGCAGTGTGTTGAATATGGCTACACTAGGAAATACCCAGGGAGGCTAGATGAGTCTGGGAGACCAAGTAGCAACCACATTCAAAGGACCTGTGTGTCATCCTAAGAAGAGAAATAATCTATAAACAGTAACACTTTCACCCTGTGCCAGCACGTGCCATTGTCTTGATCCCATTTTTTCATGATCAAGAAGATACGATGTTGCTATGTCAAAAAAAAGTTACGCAGTGAAAAGTTTTACATGTTCCTGGAATAATCACACTAGCTAGGAAATCTTTTTACAACACATGGATTTAAGCTGAAGTGATCAAAAGTCACTTTCAAATATCTAATTACTTCGGCAGATACACCTCGATGATTGAGATTCTGTGTGCCTAAGATCTGTTTATTTTTTCGAAATCTGTTCTTAAAGTGGGGCCATCAAAAAGAAGATTGAGTGTCATTTATAATACAGAAATTTCTTGTACCAACAAATTACCACTGGCCACAGAAAAAAATGCTGTTCCCTACTTTTCAGTCTCCTTTTTTGCCAAAAAATCCAAAAACTCATTGAATTGACATATTTGATGCACTATAAACAAAACACCTATGTCTTAGTTTTTCCATATTGAAGAAAACATGATACTTGCCTGATGACCTGAAGAGCTGCCAGCCAGCCCTCTTTGTAGGTATTAAAGGTAAAGAGAATGTCTGGTAGCTGGTCGGAAGATAAATATAAGGAAAGAAAGTAGGAGGAAGAAAGAATGTGTATTTAACTTCTTACTATGTGAAATAATGTGAAAGACAAAGGGAGTATATACTCTGAAAGGCACATTTTCATTCTGACTACATAACCGAGGGCATAAAACACAATATATGGTATTTAAAAATCTACTTGGTGAGAGAATGCAATATTTGACTCTTCCATTTTCCTAATTTCAAAACAGAACATTAACCCCAGAGATTATTTTTAAATTACTCTGAAAGCAACTTAGTCTTATTGTAAAAGATGATATAAAAGAATGAAATATTACCAGGACATTGATCAATGGCTTCCTAAAATTAATTATGCACGAATCATCATATGAAGAGCATTCTGAAGGAGAAATGAAGACTGAAGTATAAGAACAAGAACAGAGCAAAATGTAATCTGAAGTTTCTACAATGTATTTCTTGAATTTAAGGTTAATCTTTGAATACAATATTCTTCATAATAAACTCTCATCTTACTTTGATTATTGATTGTCACTTAATCCCGTCAAAGTCCATTATAATCCATTTGGTTGTTAATGAGCTCAGAGAAAGTAACAGAAGAGTAGCTCCTCTCACATGGAACATTTGACCCAGGCACTTGGGCCATTTATAAGCATTAATTCACTAATCCCTTTAGGATTACATTACTTCCTGTCATTAATAATCTTATTCTTGCTATTGTACTATCTACTTCCTCTCCTTTTCCCTAGAACCATGAATTTTCTCTGGTTTTCTTTCTTTCTTCACAGAAATGCTGGAAAAACACATTTTAAAGAGGATAATGAAAATAATGTGGACTCAGTTTGTTTTCAGTACGCATCTGTGCCAGTCCTGCCACCTGGCCTTGACTACTGCTTTACTTTCCAACTGGGTTGGTGTCCCTGCTCCATTAATCTATCAAATCTTGGCTCTTTCTATCCTTGCTAGGTGTTAAGAGAACAAAGATGAATAGTGAGGATCCTCTGTATGACTCCTATTACTGCTTTGCTTTCCAACTGAGTTGGACTCTCCACACCAGTAGTCTGAATTCTTGCTTCACCTACCTTTGCTTTAAGAGGTTCACACTACCCATCCTTCCTCCCTTGGGATAATCTATGTAAATTACCTAGAATACCCTAAGCTAAGTTTTATTGTATTTTTTTCAATTGAGAAAAATTGGGGTTTTTTTTCTTATTATTATTTTTAAGTTCCAGGTACATGTGCAGGATTTGCAGATTTGTTACTTAGGTAAATGTGTGCCATGGTGGCTTGCTGCACCTAAGATCCTATCACCTGGGTATGATACGATTATTTGAAATATGTATACATTTTGGAAGGGCCAAATTGAGCTAATTAACATAGGCATTACATCATGTATATTTTTGTGGTGAGAACACTTAAAATCTACTCTCTTAGGGATTTTCAAGAATATCATACATTTTTATGAACTTTCGTCACCATGTTTGTACAACAGATCTCTTGAACTTATTTCTCGCATTTAACTATAATGTATCCTTTGACCAACATCTCACCAACAGCCCCACTCTGACCCTTGCCAGACCCTGATAATTACCATTCGACTCTGCTTCTATGAGTTCAGTTTTAAAAAATATATATTTCACATATAGAGGATTAATTTTAAATGAAGGAATTGTTAGGTTCTCACCTTTTTTTTTTTTTTTTTTTTTTTTTTCCTCTGGTGGAGACTACTTCTGGTACCTTAAGTGAACAAATCTTGGTAATGTGAGGGATCACTTTCTCTCAGACATGCAAACTAAAGTAACAACATAAAATAAGTTCCTTATTCTTTGCACAGAATAAAAGTGATATGAATCTTTACTGGGTTAGTCATATTCTTATATGGTTTGAATGTGTTTGCTCCCTCCAAAATTCATGATTAAACTTAATCACCTCCAAAATTCGTGTGTTTTCTAGGTGACAGCATTAAGAAGTGACACCTTTAAGTAGTGCTTAAGCCATGAGAGCTGTTGCCTTGTTAATGAATTAAGACCCTTTTAAAAGGGGTTTCAGGCAGTGTTAGTGAAGCTAGCTCTAGCTGTCCTTTGGACTCCGACCTTGTGAGGACTCAGCAAAAAAGGCCCTCTTCAGATCACATGCCAATGCTTTTATCTTAGACTTCCCAGCCTCTGGAACTGTGAAAAATTAATTTGTTTTATATAAATTACCCAGACTGAGGTGTTTCACTGTAGTAGTACAAACAGACTAAAACATACCCTCACCCATGTTATCACAGTCCTTTGTTAATTTTTTTATACCATGTACTATTTCTAATACAATATCTATCTTGTTATTTTTTAATTATTTGAACTCTCCGTAGCAAAGACCTTGCCTTATGCCATGCAATATTTGAAGGCCTAGCAGAGTATTTGGTACATACAAGCTGCTAAATAATTGTTGAAAAAAACTAATGAGTATAATCACTGTAGAGCTGCATGGAGAGGTTTAAAAAGCTTCCTATATGCTGCTGCCACATCTTCAACTCCCTACTGCAATGCCTGAAATTCTAGAATTCAGAATGCATTTTTCTGGGTAATGTATAGAGCAGCACTGTTAAAGCAGTTAAACCCAGAGAACTAGTCTTCTTCCTTTGACTGTGTCACACTAAGGAAAGGATAGGCCCTGATGTGTCTTTAGTCTGCCATGTCTCCATCTTCCTCTTTCTATCCATGCATCTGAAGTCCATAGTAATTACAAATAACCAGATAAATCTCTTGTCCCCAGAGTGAGGTAACATGATTTTGTTTCATCCCAATGTAATGAGAATAATTTTTATGGTTACTATAGAATGACTATCTTACTTCCTATTTATGGCCTAAAGTTTTGGTGACCTTAAACAAAATGGTCTCCCTCCTCTGTTGCCATTAATATAAGAGGTAGTAGTGTGCACACAGTGTCAAAGAAGAAAAAAATCAACTGCATTAGAGAGTGATGTTACAGACTTCTAAACATGGTAGCTCTATAAAGAACTTAATACTAGTACCATTCAAAATTATCAATTTAAAGAAGAGGAAACTGGGGGTTAGGGTTGCCAATGTTTTCAGAAATTGTATGGAAACAGTTAGTTTAAGCTGCCCTAACTAAATAATCTGAAAACATAATTCATTCCAAAACCTGAGAATGTTTTTAAATGGTGTCAAAATCTTTCAGTACAGCCATCTATATAAGAGTCTCTTGCCTATTAGCCCACATGGACTAAGAAAATACCTAAATGTTTACTAAACACATAAACACTCACCCTATGTCTTAGTGGTATTACATGTCACAGTCAACGTGCAGGACATGGTGTCTCAGCACAAATAATACCAGTGGGACTTAGAGTATTAGATTTTTGTTGCCTTTACTCTTTATTTTGCTAAAGTAATGATAGAATCTCCCATATATAATGTCTCCAATTTCTTTTTTTTTTTTTAAACCAGAGTCAGGCTGTGTTTCCTTTCACAGTGCTAATAGCCCCATCGTAATGAGCCTTAAAGCTCTAGATAGGACATGCTATTTTGTCTGACTTTCTTATTTTCCATGAGCCTACTAGATTTAGAAGCAATATGTGACAATCTGATCTTCATCACTCCCAGGTAGAAGCAAGGCCAGTGCAGTAATATGGTGACACAGAGTAAGCACTAGTCACTTTCTGTTGAATAATAGAAGAAGAAGAGGCAAAGAGGGCAAAGACGTGTATGTGTGTGTGTGTGTGTGTGTGCACATTTGTGTGTGATGGGAAGTAAAATATATATGTTTATCAGTCAGGATTATATTTAACAAAAACCAAACCATAATGTCGTACCATATTTAGACTCTTTTATCTTTCCTGACTATGATATTTATATTGTGCTTTGTCCCAATCCCAATAATTGTTACCTCCTCATGATGATATCAATGCTTCAGCTTCACCTTAATGTTTTATATAGGAAGACAGAGAAGGAAATAGAGTTGGAATAAAAAGAGGAAGTGGAGCAAACATTTCCCATAAATCCCCAACTGATATCTGCTTATTTAATATTGGAACATAGTATGTTATATAATGAGCCATTTTTGCAAAGGTGTCTAAGGACTTAATGGTTTTATTTTCTAGATTTTGAATTAGACATACATTACCCTGAACAGTGTGATTTTTTTATAATAAGGAAGAAGGGGATATAGCATGATGGCTTTGTAAGGGTGAATTTCATTTTCCTCAATTTTAGGCAAATTATTATTTCTATTCATAAATTATTATATGGGAAGAATGAAGGATTCAGACTAAGGGACTAAAAACTCATTTGATACAGTGTCCAGGCAGGTGACGTGAAAAGTAAAGTGGCTGATGGGGATTGTGAAGCTCTCAATATCACAGGATTCATCTGAATGAGGGTGTAGCTTCTCAGCTCCAGCTTATCATGGTCATGCAGGAATGTACACCACATTTTCTAATCTTCTAAATAAATGGAAAATTACTATCTTTGTATCAAAACTCTCCATGTTTAATGTTGGTAACTGATACAAAGTTTTAAAACTCAGTGGAACACAGTAAAGCACATTTGGGACTTTGGCTTGGTTTATAATACAGGGAAAGTGTTTAGGAATTCAAAACAATCTCAATTCTCAGGGCCCTTTAAGCTAAAACAGCCTGTGTCTTGGCTTCCTATCTGATCCCATTTGAGAACACCACACCTTTTCACAGCATCACTGAGGTGAACACTTTTCACAGCATCACTGAGGTGAACACTTTTCACAGCATCACTGAGGTGAACAGGAGACAGGAGACAGCACTGTAAGACCAAGGGGCAAGTTCCTGCGCAGTTTGCCTTTGAATCTGACTTCGCTACTCTATAGATTTTCCTCTGACTTATTCACCATTGCATATAAACATAGAATCCAATTATGATGTTGGACATGTTGATATTTAAATATAAATAATTACATCTTTGGTGGGTATAATTTATATAAAGCACATTAAAATATGGAGACGAGTGGTACTGACTGTTAAACTCCACCCACACCAAACTCCTATTCAATAAATAACTATCCACATTTTTATGTTTAGAGACAAGGTCTTAGTCTGTCACTTTAGTTGGAGTGCAGTGGCTCAATCATAACTCACTGCAGTACCAAACTCCTGGACTCAAGGGATCCTTCTGCCTTCGCCTTCCAAGTAATTAGTCCTATAGGTGCACACCACCGTGCCCAGCTATTTTTTTTATTACCTTGTAGAGATGGAGTCTATGTTGCCCAGGCTGGTCTGGAACTCCTGGCCTCAAGCAATTCTCCCACCTTGGCCTTCCAAAATGTTGGAATTCTAGGTGTGAGCCACTGCATCCAGTCCTTCAGTGAATAACCAGACTAAGAAACTGTTATTTTCCTGTGGGTTAGACATGGTTAAGTTTTTGTAATTTGCAAGATGAGGAACCACAGTTGATGTACAGTATGAGACTGGTTTTAGAAATGCTAAGTGGCTGAGAAGAACACAGTCAACTTCCCTAGTTGGCCAATCAGGTGCTAATGGAACCAATGACTACGGCAATGACCATAAAATACCAACAAAGATAAGAACCACAGTAAACATTTTTAAGTGGATCGCCATTGTTTTCACAATATTCCAAACTGAACTGTTTAGACGATGGTTTGATTTGTCCTAAACAGTGAAAGCACTAAGCCCATCAGCATCTGGTACAGAGAAGAAACTGATGAGTTTTTGCTAAATTAAGGGCTACTTTCACAAAAGCTGGGGATGGAATTTCATGAGAACAGAAACCAAAACCTTGTAATCACCTTTCTAAAAGTATGATGAATCTAGCTACAATTGCAAGCAAAACTAATGCCATTAACTGTACAAATAATTCTTATAATTTAAAAACTGCCTTGGAGTATAACTCTGTTTTTATAATGTCATAAGTGTCTTATCCTCCCAGTGTCATCCAGTGTTCTGTTAGACACCTTACCTTTTGTTTTAATCCATTATATCGTGGGTTCCTCTTTAATCACCATTTCTAATCTTTATGTAGTATATGGATTTCACAGTCTGCACAGGTATCCCCTTGAGCTTTCAGTTTTACTGCCTCTCTACAATTTTTTCATGCTACTACTATTCTTTATTAGCAATCCTGTTAACTGTAAAATACAATGACTTGATTCTTTAATCTCTCTATTACAGCCAAAGTAGCCAATGTCACAGTGGAGTGTCTTTGAGCAATTAAGAAGAAAAATTGTGTTGAACGTAACTTTGAACCACAGCGACAAGTTGTGCGTACCGTAACAGTTTATATAAAACTAACCCACTAAGATCATAAATTTCACTGAATATCAATGCTGTCACAGTTGCTCTTTTTTTTTTTCTTTCTAGAGTCAACTGACTTTAATTAGTAATCCTGAAGAAATGAGCTACATTAAATTTCTCTTTTAATGCATGTTAAATAATTTAAATGACTTCATAATGCATGAGATATTACTTGCCATATTCTGATTCTTAGAAGTAATCTATCAGAAATGATAGATGAGGTCAATCTATTTAATTGAATTTATAACCAAATAAATATTTGCATAGGTTATTCAAATTTTTCAATACTATATTTTAAATCCATAATCAGAAATGTGTCTGTATCAGAATTCTCCAGAGAAACAAGATGTGTGTGTATAAATATATATAACACATATGCATATATATATGCATATATGTAAACACACATGTGTGTATGTGTATATAAGAGGGGAAAGAGATCGAGAAAGAGAAAGGAGAGAGGGAGATTGAGAGAAAAATCGAAAGAGAGAAGGAATTTAAGAGAGAGATAAGAAGAGAGGGATACAGGAAGATTGATAACTTTATTTTAGGGATTGTGCCATGCTATTGTCAAAGACTGGAGAGTCCAAAATCTGATGGCATAGGTTAGCAGGCTGGAGACTCAGAAAAGAATTGCAGTTCGAGTACAAAGGTAGTTGGCTGGCAGAATTCCTTCTTGCCTAGGGAAGGTCAGTCTTTCTTCTGATAAGGCCTTAAACTAATGGATGAGCTCACCCACCTTGTGGGAAGGTAATCTTCTTTACTCAGACTCCACTGATTTAAATGTTAATCTCATCCAGAAAAGCACTGTCACAGAAACATCCAGAGGAATTTTGACCAAATATCTGGCACTGTAGCTAGCAAAGCTGACAAACAAAATTAACCATCTCAGTGTTTTAAGTTAAGTATTATTATACCGTATGTATGAAGCACCTGTCTCATTTTTAAATTGGTACCCATTTTGAAAATAGAAACCATATTTGGATAGAGTTACAGAAATGTGCAACATGCAAATAAGATATTTATAATTCTCTTACCTAATTACGGCAAATCCCATGACTTGAAAACCAATGCCCTATGTATCCTTTCTGTGGGTATGGAAGAGGATTTTTTCCCTTAATAATCAATTTAAATTCTGCATGAGCTTTCTGCTTAAGGCGGAAGTTGGTTCCAAGTCCAACTACTATGTTCCATTTCATTATTTCAGGCTGTGTGGCTGAAAAAATTGATACTTAGTAACAATATCATATACGAAATTACATAAGAAAAGGTTTTCTTTTGAGGCACGAGTATTCTATAATTTCACTGAATCTGGCTGTCTACCAAACTATCACCTTTAATTGAACCCCTCCCATTTAATCCATTCCTTTATTCCACATGCACGCTGAACCCAGTATATGACAGCCATTCTTCTAGGAACTGGGGATACAAGACAAAGACATTACCCTCATTGAGCTTACACTTAGCTGTAATAGCAGAAAAATAATAATACACATATAAACTCATAAGTAGTAACTTCAGTCAGTGATAAGTACTGTAATAAAAAGACTAAACAAAATACTAGGATAGAGGGAGAGAGTAGGGTTCACTAATTTAGGCTGCTCTTCCCTGAGGCTTCTGGCTTACAGGTACTTGGATCACGCCTTAGAAATAATGCCAAGGTGGATTGAAATGTGTAGATGAAAGAGAGATGGGAAGAGCAGGGACAAAGACGGAAATGAAGTGGGCTCATTTGGGGACTAGAAAGCAAGTGTGTGATGCTGAAATGCAGACAATCAAGGAAGACTGTGGGGAGACGAGGCTGGAAAAACAGGCGAGGACAAATCATGTGGGGCCTTGATTGCCATGGCAAAACTTATGCTGATTCTCCTCTTACGCAAGAAAATGACAGGATCTGCATGACTCTGAGTAGAAATGGCCTTTTGTGGAAGCAGACAGAACACAGGCAGATCATTTAAGAGACTGTCGTAGTAAACTGGTAGGAATGATGACTTGGGCTAGGAGAGAGGGTGAAGAACAGTTGCTGGAGTTGGGATATTGGAATCAGTAGAACTGTGGCTGATACAGGAGTGCTCTCCTGTACACACATCATATTATACATATTATTCTATTTTTACAGCTATTTTCCAATTTTGATCTTGTCACTACTAGCAGGAATTCCACAAGATATGGAAACAATGATAGCCATCTGGTGACTAGATAGCTAACAGAAAGAACAAAACAAACACTGAAAATGAAACTTTGTACTTTATAAATTAATTATTTATAACATCCGTGTAAAAGATCAGCCCCGGCAGAAACATCTTCCACACAGAAGAGTCTGCAAATTCCCAAGACAACCCAAACCATCTGGGCCAGCTCTAATTGTTAGATAGGTATTCAATTATCTTGTAAAGCTTCCCAGTAGAGCCTAAATTAGAATGCAAATATAGGGGTCACATTTTGCTGCCATAGCTGGGCTTACCTTTACTGCAATCTGATTGCACACTTTCTCAGTCACACTCATCTATTCCTTCATAAATACAATCAAATAACTTTGCCAATGTGAGTTCACCATATTGCTCCCAAAAAAGTAGACAAAAAATATTAGGTTTTGCTTATTAACTGTAAAATTAATTCCATATAAATGAGCCCAACATAACTTTCTTTTTTCAGAGAAGAAAGGGAAATACTTGGCATGATGAGGACACACAAAGACAGAGGAGGTCATAGTAGTTGTTGTTTGCTGGGTCCACTGAGAGGGAGGAGAATAGGAGCAGGAAACAAAGCGAGTGTGAAGTTCTCATTTTTCTTGGGAGTGATTTTTTCAGGTCCTGCCTTCCTCCATTACTAGTTCTCTTATTTGGAGGAATATTAGCCTCCAGGACTTTTCTTAGAAATCCACACAGACTTAGCTTAATAGGAGACCAGTATTACTTTTCCTTCCCTGAGGGGTCTCACTAATGAATGTTTAGCAAGTATGTCAGTAATTCTGCAAGGCTGAAGCCTTTTACTCCATTCAACACTCAAAGGGTACACTTTGGAGTCAAGCAGATCGAAATTAGAGTATGGGCCCAGTCACTCACTAGGTAGGTGACATGAATAATTTATTTGCCATCTCTAGACTGAATTTTCTCTTTTCAAAAAAAAAAAACAAAAAACAAAAAACAAAACAAAACAAAAAACAAAATCTACTATATAAGTCAGTTAAAAAATAACTTACATATATATTCTTCTAAGTCAGTCTCTGATCTCAGCGCTGAAGCAGATCAGTAAGGACCTGACATGAGGTTAGCATGAATCTGTCACTCTGCAAGTCATACATTTCCGAACTAGACTGCACAGAAGAGCCATCTAAGGATTGTGTTTAAAATGCAGGTTCCTGGATCAAAATCCTAGAGATACTGGTTCCTAGGTCTACAAGGTTGTTTCAGAAATCTATAGTTTTTAACAAACACCTCAAAAGTTGCTGAAATTTATCTCCTGCTCTTCATATTTGGATAACAACAACAACAAAAGTAACACATTTGAGTTTCATGTTTCTGTGACCCCTTGTCATTTCAGAGGTAAATCTTGCTTCGCTTTGGCTCTCTGCAAAAACCTTCTGACCCTCAGCCTCCCATATACTGGCACAACCTATAATACCACAACAGATGTTTGTGTACTGCAGCTGACCTAGATTCCTGTTAACTCCCGTTGGCCACTGTCTTCCTAATTTGCAGACTGCTTTAGACTCTAATTTCTACTTCCTAATTGTTCTACATTACAAGGAAGTTACCAGCTTCCCACTAGAGTATCTTGCTTATGTCAGGTTAATACTGAGTATTACATTTCCCAGTACCCTTTCCTAATACTTCCAGATAGAGTTGGCCAGAAGAGAGACTTTCTGTTAGACATGGAAGGAAGAAGAGAAACAGAAGCTACTACTTTCAGAAAGTTTTTGTAAGGTAAGATGCCTAAGATATGTTGAGGGCTTCCCAGCAAGTCACAGTGTATCCTTACTCTCCTCTTCTCTGAATCCAGTCCATCTTTTCAGTAGCTTGCCCTGCTGACCAACGGTGGCCCTAAACCTACCACTGGGCATTTGGCTGTGGACTCACAGTTGTAGTAGCCACCAAAGACAACATCTTTTTACAGATCTTGCTCAAATGCTCCCTTCAGAGTCCTGCTTTGGCAACAGGGCATGCTTGCTTGGTTTCTTGTTTACCTGAGTCAGGGCTTTAGAAAACTGGCCAGTGATTCATTCTCTGTTCATCCCGGTCCCCCTTAAACACTTTTCACTCAGCGCTTCCATGTTTGTGTAAGGTCTGGTTCCTATAATAAACCCCTAACCAACAAGGCTTTAAGTAGCCCTTTTTTATTGACCAAAATCCCATGGATATATGCACTAAATCAACTCAACTCTTAGTATGAACTCTTCACATTTATTAGTCCAGAAAATAGCAAGGATTTCAAGGAAGGACTCAATCATACAAATGAGACAAAATCCATTTTGTTTCTCAATAGCCTGGCAGAATATTTTAATGACTTAAAGGAAAAATACACAGAATGTCCCCAGGCATTTCTATTTTATTCCTAGAAATCAGTATAGATATTTTAGTCACAAAACTTTTAGATGACATTTTGACCTAGAATCCAAGATGTGAGAGAGGACAAAAACAGCTGCTCTTCCCTGACGGCTTCTGGCTTACAGGTACTTGGATCACGCCTTAGAAATAATGCCAAGGTGGATTGAAATGTGTAGATGAAAGAGAGATTACCATTGCAAATTGTGTTAACCTTCTTAGTGCATGGTTGGCCATCACCAAAAGAGTTCAGCCTTCCAGATTGCAATCACATACGATACTAGAGAATAAATCACCCATTACCAACCCTTCAAGCACAGTTTTAGCAAATGCACACTTAGAATTCTAAGTAAATTTTGACTGAACAAGAAATGTGCAATCAACTGACAGATTTCAAAGTCCCATGGTATTTTCTTTCCACACAATCACAAGGCAGTACCCACTAAAATTAGGCAGAACCACAGATGCATATGAAACTGCATAACTCTAGAGATTTCACAAATCCTGTTCAGAGGAAGAGTGATCTCTGCATTCCAAAAACTTTATTAATCCTCAGAGGCTACAGTCTAGAGTGAAACCTAACAAAGAATCTGATCTCTGGCTCCTCTTCTACATATTACCTGCCCTCTTACTTTGCATGATTCAGAGCTTTCACTCTGAACTTATATTTGACTTATACCAATGGAATGTGATATGTATGTGCAAGGGTGGTACTAGAGCTCACAGACTGGTAATGTCCAGGCTTAACTGGCCTTCACACAAGTTAAGTTTGACTGGCATTGCCACCATTCTTGTCCATCAGTAAGAGATGTGTGCAGGCTTCCCTCCAGGTCACAGGGGCCTCCCTCCTAGACAAAAGAGTAACTTAATGAAGTCTTATGCCTATAAACCATGTTCTATTTGGGGGCTCACACATAAATTCAATGATAGTGTTAGTATGAAGTTATCATCAAATAACTTTTATTTATAACTGAGGGCTGCTAAGTTTCTTATGCTCTTGGAAATCCTCTGCCAACAATATACTGCATTGTTTACCTACTCCCCAATCTTTATTCTGTCACTGTTGCCCAATCTTGCTCTATCACCTTCATTGTATTTTTCATATTCTTGGAGTCTCAATTCTCTGCCTCTTATTTTCTTATTTTTCTCCTCTATTTTTAGGAATTTGTACTTTGCATCTATATTTTTCGTGACTATACTAATTTAAAAACAATTAACTTACCCACTCTTCAAACTACTCAAAAGCAATAGTATGCAGTTACTTTATTCCCTTTCCTATTGTGTATATAATTTTGTAAGCAGTTTTTTGAAAGATATTTTTCCTCTTCACAAAATTTCAAATTACTTTGGCTTTAAATAGTCATAATTTGCTTAGATTTAGCCACATTTTTACCAATATAATTGTTCATAATTTCTTTCTGTATCATCACCATTATATCTGGATTTTTTTTTCTGTTTAAATTATATCTTTAAAATTTATTTTACTCATTATTTGTTTTTGGTTTATCCCAGATTGTCTGTTCAAAAATATCTTTATTTCGTCCTTTTATGCTGATGAAAAGTGTATTTGCTAGGTATAGAATGTTAAGCTAGCTCAGCTCACTGAAGTTATATTCCATTGTATTTAGGTTTCTCATGGCTGTTGCTGAGAGGCCTGTTTAAATTGCTTGTCTTCTGTAGATTGCCTTTCCTCTAAAATCTTTTAAGATTCCACTTTCTCCTAGATTCTGCAATTTTATTATGATAAGGCATGTAAGCCAAAGTCTGTCTCCCTCTTTATGTTATTTATCTACGATAAATGGTATGTTTTCACATCCAGCTATATAATTTTTTACTTTTAAACACTTCAAACATGAATAAAATTTGAAAGAACAGTACAATAAAGACCTGCATAATCCTCGCTTAGAATCACTAATTCTCAATATCTTTCCATATATGCTTCATTTCTCTCACTTTTTCTCCCTCCCTCCCTCTCTCTGTCTCTCTCTGTCTCTCTGTCTCTCTGTCTCCCTCTCTCTTTTAACATAAAAATACACACAGCTGTTTTGTTGAGTGATCTAAAGGAGACTGCATAATTATTCTTAAGTACGGGCCCCCCAAGAATATATGACCACAACACCATTACCACACCTGAGCAAAATAGTTTAATAAAATTATACAACATGCTACCTATCTTACATTTCATCAATAGTCATATAAATGTTCTTTAAATCTTTTCAATCTACGATACAAGTTCACACATTGCATTTCACTGTTGTTACATTAGCCTTATCCAATTTAAAATAGTTGTTTTCCCCATTCTTCATTATTACATAATTTGAGTTAATATTAAAGTATTAAGTTTTTTGAAAAGTCCAGGTTAGCTGTTCTGCAAAGCATACTACATGGTAGATTGGTCTGTTTTTTTGTGATTAGATTCAGGTCAACATTTTTGGTAAGAATACTGCATAGCACGTGTGGTATATTTCCTATTGCATTTCATCAGAAGAAACAAAAAGTTAGGCTTCAGACCACCAATAATGCCAAACTTAGTCACTTGGTTAAGATTGTCACTATATGATCTTTCCACTGTAAAGGCATATTTTCCACCTTTTGAGCAATATGTGTAAGGATGCTTTGAAAACATGAATATACTATTCTTAAACACTTTTTACCCAAAAATTTTAGAATGTATTGATAATCCTTTCATTAGTAAATTATAATATTAGGACATAAACACTTTTTCTCTATCATTTGAGCCACACTTATTATATGTCATAAGCCTAAAAACAAATGTCTAAAAGTATGTGCTGACTTGATATCTGGTGAAATCACAGGGCCCCTAATAACTTAACCACCAGCTTCCCTCCCCATTTGGCTTCTAGAGCTAAGATCCTCTCCAAACAACCTTTCTTATCAAATAGAACAGGTACAGCTACTGCTTAGCATTAAGTGGTGATTTTCATTTCCCTGCAAACTTGAGGAATTATTTAAACGAACTGAACTGAGCTGTCCAGGTCCTCACACCAGGACTAACTCGGTAGATAGCATGACTTATGGAGCATGAGGAAAAGCAGGATAGTGCCACTGTCCACTAGGAGCCACACAGGGCAAGGGAAGCTACCACCTTCAGCCAAGGGAGGCGGTGAGTGATGGAGCTACCCTGCCTGGGAAACCACACTTTTCCCACAGATCTGTGCAACCCACAGATCAGGAGATCCCCCTTGTGAACCCACACCACTAGGGCCTTTGGTCCAAACCACAGAGTTGTGCAGATTCTTAGCGGCTACTTGGCTGGAGACTGCCTAAGACAAACAGGTTCCCAGAGGGAGGGGTGGGTGACCCATCATCACTGTGGCTGCCTGCTCTCTAAGATGACTGAGCTCCAGGGGGAGGGGTGGCTGCCATCACAGCAGCTCTAGTGTGCATCTTTCCCCTGCAGTGCCAGGGAAAATGGACAGTTTGAATCCAGGAGGAATTCCCCACAGTGCAGCACAGTGGCTGTGGCAGACTGTGGCCAGACTGCCTCTTTAGGCTGAATCCTGACACATACTTTTTCACTAGACGAGGCCTCCCTGCAGGAATTTCAGTAACTCCAGCCAGGGTTTTAGTGACAGAACTCTAATTTCCCTGGAACTGAGCCCTAGAAGGAGTGGTGGCTGCAGTCTTCACAAATCAGTAGACTTAGTCTTTGCCCCTGCTGGCTCTGAGGAATCTGGGCAGTCTGGACAAGTGGGATTCCTCCCAGTGCAGTGCACCTCCTCTGACAAGGGGCAGCCAGGGTGCTTCATTGAGTGGGCCCCACATCCGGTGCCTCCTAACTGGAGGAGAACCCCCAATAGGGGTTGCCAGACACCTTATACAGTACTGTTTCTGTTAGCATCAGTTCAGTGCCCCTCTGGGACAAAGATCCCAGAGAAAAGAGAAGGCACTCATCTTTGCTGTTCTGCAGCCTCCACTGGTGGTACTTCCAGGTGTGGCAAGAAACCAGGTAAATAGTTCTGAAGTGGACCCCAAGCAAACCGCAGGAGCCCTATGAAAGAAGGGCTTGACTCTTAAAAGAAAAATAAACAAACAGAAAGCAACAATAACAACATCAACAAAAAGTTCCTACAAAAAAACCTATGCAAAGGTCAGCAGTCTTAAAGATCAAAGCTAGAAAAACTCATGAAGATGAGAAAGAATCAATGAAAAAATGCAGAAAATTAAAAATTCAGAGTGCCTCTTCTCCTCCAAATGATTGCAACACTTCTCCAGCAAGAGCACAGAACTAGATGGAGGCTGAGATGGATGAATTGACAGAAGTAGGCTACAGAAGGAGCTGTTAAATAGAATGACCAGTTTAGAGAGGAACATACATGACTTGATGGAGGTGAAAAACACAAGAACTTCATAATGCAAACACAGTGTCAATAACTGAAGAGATGAGGCAGAAGAATTTCATAGCTTGTAAACTATCTTTCTGAAATAAAGCAGAAAGACAAGATTAGAGAAAAAAGAATGAAAAGGAATGAACAAAACCTCCAATAACTATGAGATTATGAAAAGATGGAACCTAGGACCATTGGAGTACCTGAAAGAGACAAGGAGAATGAATCCAAGCTGAAAAACATACTTCAGGATATCATCCAGGAGAAATTCTCCAACCTAGCAAGACAGGTGAACATTCAAATTCAGGAAATCCAGAGAACTCCAGTAAGATACTCCATCAACCCCAAGACACATAATCATCAGATTCTTTAAAGTTCAAATGAAGGAAAAAAAGTTAAGGGCGAGTAGAGAGAAAGGTCAGGTCACCTACAAAGGGAAGCCCATCAGACTAATAGTGGACCTCTCAGCAGAAACTCTACAAGCCAGAAAAGATTGAGGGCCAATATTCAACATTCTTAAAGAATTTTCAACCCAGAATTTCATATCTGGCCAAACTTAGCTTCATAAGCAAAGAAGAAATAACACATTTTTCAGAAAAGCAAATGCTGAGGGTATTCATTGCCACCAGAACTTCCTTGAAGGAGCTCCCAAAGGAAGCACTAAATATGAAAAGGAAAAATCATCAACAGCTACTACAAAAACATACTGAAGTACAAAGACCAATGACACTATGAAGTAATTACATCAACAAGCCTGCAAAATAGCCAGCTAGCATCATGATGACAGGATCAAATTCAAACATAACAATATTAACCTTAAGTCAAAACGGGCTAACTACCCCAATTAAAAGACAGAGAATGACAAGCGGGATAAAGAGTCAAGACCCACTGGTGTGCTGTATTCAGGAGACTCATCTCACATGCTAAGACACACAAAAGCTCAAAAGAAAGGGATGCGAAAAAAATTTAACAAACAAATGGAAAGCAGACTATTACATAGCAAGGGTTACACTCACAGTTTTCTGACAAAACAGACTTTAAAAACCAACAAAGATCAAAAAAGACAAAGAAGAGCATTGCATAATGCTAAAGGGATCAATTCAACAAGAAGATCTAGCTACCATAAGTATATACATACCCAATATAGGAACACCCACTTCAAGAACATGTATCCAGACAACTTCTTAGAGACCTACTAAGAGCCTTAGAGTCCCACACAATACTACTGGGAGACTTAAACACCCCACTGTCAATATTAGACAGATCATCACAATTGAAAATTAACAGGGATATACAGGACTTGAACTGAGTTCTGGATCAAATGGACCTGACAGATATCCACAAAACTCTCCACCCCAAAACAACAGAATATACATTCTTCTTGGTGTTACATGGTGCTTACTCTAAAATCAATCATATAATTGCAAGTAAAATACTCCTCAGTAAATGCAAAAGAACTGAAGTAATAACAAACAGTCTCTCAGGCCACAGTGCCATCAAATTAGAACTCAATAAGAAACTCACTCAAAACCACACAACTACATGAAAATGGAAAAACCTACTCCTGAATGACTCCTAGGTAAATAATAAAATTAAGGCAGACATCAAGAAGTTCTTTGAAACCAATGAGAATGAAGAGACAACACGTCAAAATCTCTGAGACTCAGCTAACACAGTGTTAAGAGGAACGTTTATAGCACTAAAATAGCCACGTCAAAAAGCAAGAAAGATCTCAAATCAACACTCTAAAATCACAACTAAAAGAATTAGAGAACCAAGAGTAAATAAACATTAAGGCTGGCAGAAGACAAGAAATAACCAAGATCAGAGCAGAACTGAAGGAAACAGGGACACAAAAAGCCCTTCAAAAATCAATGAATCTAGGGGCTTTTTGAAGAAATTAATAAAATAGATCACTAACTAGACTAATCAAGAAGAAAAAATAATCACACAGACACAATAAATATGATAAAGGATATATCACCACTGACCCTACAAAAATACAAACAACCATCAGAGAATACTATAAACACCTCTATGCAAATAAACAAGAAAATCTAGAAGATATGGATAAATTCCTGGCAACATAAGCCCTCCCAAGACTAAACCAGGAAGATGCTGAATTCTTGAATGACCAATAACAAGTTCTAAAACTGAGACAGTAATAAATAGCCTACCAACCAAAAAAAAAAAAAAAAATCCCAGGACCAGATGTACTTACAGCTGAATTTTACCAGAAGTACAAAGAGGAGCTGGTACCATTTCTTCTGAAACTATTCCTAACTCATTTTATGCAGCCAGCATCATCCTGATACCACACTCTGGCAGAGATACAACAAACAAAGAAAATTTCAGGCCAATATTGCTGATGAACATCAATGTGAAAATCCTCAATAAAATATTGGCAAACTGAATCAAGCAGCACATCAAAAAGCTTATCCACCATTATCAAGTCACTTCATCCCTGGGATATAGTCTGGTTCAACATATGCAAATAAATAAATGTAATTCATCACATAAAAAGAACCAAATACAAAAACCACATGATTATCTCAATAGATGCAGAAAAGGCCTTTGATAAAATTCAACATCCCTTCATGTTAAAAATTCTCAACAAACTAGGTATTGAAGGGACATACCTAAAAACAATAAGAGCCATTTATTACAAACCCACAGCCAATATCATACTGAATGGGTGAAAGCTGGAAGCATTCCCTTTGAAAACCGGCACAACACAAAGATGCCCTCTCTCATCACTCCTATTTAACATAGTATTAGAAGTTCTGGCCAGGGTAATAAGGCAAGAGAAAGATGTAGGCATGGGCTACATGATGAAAGCAGCAAAAACAATTACAACAAAAGAAAAAAATAACAATGGGATCTAATTAAACTAAAGAGCCTCTACACAGCAAAGAAACTATCATCAGTGTGAATAGAAAACCTACAGAATAGGAGAAAATTTTTGCAACTTATCCGTCTGACAAGGGTCTGATATCCAAAATTTACAAGGAACTTAAACTAATTTATGAGAAACAAAACAAACAACACCATTAAAAAGTGAGCAAAGAATATGAACAGACACTTCTTAAAAGAAGACATTTATGTGGCCAACAACATGAAAAAAGCTCTGATCAGTAGAGAAGCACTGATCAGTAGAGAAATGCAATAGGAAGAGAGGAAGTCAAATTGTCTCTCTTTGCAGATGTCATGATTGTATATATACAAAACCCCATTGTCTCAGCCCAAAATCTCCTAGGCAACTTCAGCAAAGTCTCAAGATACAAAATCAATGTGCAAAACTCATAAGCATTCCTATACACCAGCAACAGAAAAACAAAAAGCCAAATCATGAGTGAACTCCCATTCACAATTTCTACAAAGAGAATAAAATACCTAGAAATACAACTTACAAGGGATGTGAAGGACCTCTTCAAGGAGAACTACAAAACACTGCTCAAGGACACAAGAGAGGACACAAACAAATGGAAACACATTCCATGTCCACTGATAGGAAGAATCCGTATTATGAAAATGGTTATACAGCCCGAAGCATTTTATAGATGCTATTTCGATTAAACTACTATTGACTTTCTTCACAGAATTGGAAAAAAAGAAACGTTACTCTAAATTTCATACGGAGCTAAAGAAAAGTCCATAGAGCCAAGACAATCCTAAGCAAAAAGAACAAAGCTGGAGACATCATACTACCTGACTTCAAACATCACTACAAGGCTACAGTAACCAAAACAGCATGGAACTGGTACAAAAGCAGACACATAGACCGATGAAACAGAATAGATATCTCAGAAAGAAGACCATTTACAAACATTTGATCTTCAGCAAACCTGACAAAAGCAAGCAATGGGGAAAGGATTCCCTATTAAATAAATGGTGCTGGGAGAACCGGCTAGCCATATGCAGAAAATTGAAACTGAACCCCTACTTACATCTTATACAAAAATTAACTCAAGATGAATTAAAGATGTAAATGTAAAGCCTAACACTATACAAACCTTAGAACAATATATAGGTAATACCATTCAGGATATAGGCATGGACAAACATTTAATGATAAAAGCAGCAAAAAAAAAAAAAAAAAATTACAACAAAAGAAAAAAATGACAATGGGATCTAAATAAACTAAAGAGTTTCTGCACAACAAAAGAAACTATCATCTGTGGAAACAGACAATCTACAGAATGGGAGAAAAATTTTACAATTTATCCATCTGACAAGGGTCTAACATGCAAAATTTACAAGAAACTTAAACTAATTTAAAAGAAACAAAACAACACCATTTAAAAGTGGGCAAAGAAAAACAAAGTTGGCAAAGAACAAGAACAGACACTTCTCAAAAGAAGTCATTTCTGTGGCCAACAAACGTGAAAAAAAGCTCAACATCATTGATCAGTAGAAAAATGCAATTCAAAACCACAATGAGATACCATCTCATGCCAGTCAGAATTGTGATTATTAAAAGTTTAAGACAACAGATGCTAGTGAGGCTGTGGAGAGATAGGAATGCTTTAACACTGTTGGTGAGAATGTGAACTAGTTCAACCACTGTGGAAGACAGTGTGAAGATTCCTCAAAGACCTAGAATCACAAATACCATTTGATCCGGCAATCCTTTTACTGGGATAAATGGACGTGTATGTTTATTGCAGCACTATTCATAATAGCAAAGACGTGAAATCAATCCAAATGCCCATCAATGATAGACTTGATAAAGAATATGTGGTACATATACACCCTGGAATACTATATAGCCATAAAAAGGAAGGAGATCATGTCTTTACAGAGACATGTATGGAGCTGGGAGCTATTATCCTCAGCAAACTAACACAGGAACAAAAACCAAACACTGCTTCTTCTTACATCTATGTAGGAGCTGAATAATGAGAACACATACACAGGGAAGGGAACAACACACACTGGAGTCTGTTGAGGGTGTGAGGGGAGGGAGAGCATTAGGATAAACAGCTAATGCATGCAGGGCTTAACACCTAAGTGATGGGTTGATAGGTACAACAAACCACCATAGCACACGTTTACCTATGTAACAAGCCTGCATGTCCTGCAGATGTATCCCAGAACTTAAAATTGAGTTACACTAAATTTTAAAAACAATAAATAAACCAATCACACCCTCCCATGAGTACCAGGGGTCTTTCCCACTCTGTCCACAGTAAATCTTGCTGTCCACAGCCCCCGGTTATTCACTTTGCACTTCGTTTGCGTGGGCCTCTGTGGCATGGGGTGCTCTTCTCCCCAGGCTGAGAGTATATATATGTATGACATATGTGAGTATGAGTGAGTATGCACTGCAGTTGATCTCATCCTCCCAGTGTCAGGTGTTATATTCTGTCATCCATATAACCCTAGAGTAGGAATCCCTTTAATATCAACAGGGTGAAGTAGGGCTAAAAAAATGACCTAATTCTTTTTTAAAAGAACTACTTTTTTTCTCTTTCTTCATCATCTATTGTGCTACTATGTACTCTTGGATTTTTTTTTTAAAGTTCAACAGATTTTTTCTATTTTTCTTACTGATGCTACATATCCCACATGTGGTCAATAAATTCCCTATACAGAGCATCTGTGCCTTTTCAACCTTATTCTATTAATCAGTGAGCATGCCATTGCTTTCTGGCATAACCCAATTTGTTCTTTCTTGTTTTAGACCTGAAATCAGCCATTTAAGTTTCCTGGTTTTCAATGTGTGTTTAGTGAGTGGTATTTACAAATAAATATCTGGCCATTATATGCAGAAACAGTCATAATGACATTCTTTAATCAAGAGGAAATAGTAATATTGAAACATAGAATGGTCAGATGAATTTAAGATGGATGAAAATGTGTTTGAAGTTTGTATTAAATATATGTATGTGTCTACATGTAATAGGGTTATATTGATACTTCTAAAGAAAATCCAACACTAAAGCATTCCTCCACACATAACCATTCTATATTTGCCTCCTTTCTTCCAACCATCCTAACGCATTTACTTATTATTTCTTTCATACAATATACACAGAAAACAATGTGAGAATGACCACACCAATGCAACTATCAAAAAAAATCAAGAGCTAATATTTTTGCAGTTGTTTAGAATTTATCTTTCTAAACATGTATACATCAAGAGGAAAAGAATACTGAAACATAGAAGAGTCAGATGAATTTAAGATGGATGAAAATGTGCTTGATGTTTTTTATGAATAATGTTACTTTAATTTATAATCTTAATTTGTTGATTAATTGGTATGTTAATTGACAAATTAATTAATTGAATAAAAGTTACTCATTCTTTTCTCAGTATAGTAGTAAATAGTCTGATATTTGGTTAAGACCATATATGTCTGATTGATTCAATTTATTTATTGATCCTTTTGTGTTTTTTTGAATATATAGGATACTTTCATAATTCAAACATCAACTACATAAAGAGGGGCTTTCAAATACTCACATTCTGATTCCTATTCCCTCTACCCCATTTTCACCTACTCTACATAGGTAACTATTTTTTAGTTTCTGTTTATACATCTGTTTTTTGTTTTGTTTTGTTTTTGTTTTTGCCAGGAAAGTGTGGCCAGGCAGACAGACAGATTCAGAAAAAAAGACAAACAGATATAGAGATATCTCAAGGAAGAGAAAAAAAATCATATATTCTTATTTTTCCTTATTTATAAAACAAAAGTTAAAACACTGTAATTATACTTTACAACATCTATCTTGTTAATCACTGCATATCAGGCAGAGAAAATTTTAGTCATTCTTTTTTATGGGCAAATACTACTCTACTCAGTGGTTATACATAAATTCTTCAATGAGGACCTTAGGTAGTTTTCAGTATTATACAACTATGCTGCAATTTAAAAGTCTAGGTATACATTTCTTTTACGTGAGGAGAGATACCTTCAAGTTAAATTCCTAAACATGGGGTTGTAGGAACAAAAATTTCAAAGGTAGTTTTTAAAAGATATTTATAGATATAAATTTTTGTAGTTGATTGTCCAAATCACATGGCTATTCTTAATGTCTTAATCCTTTCATCAACAACTGCCAACAACTATTTAACTTTTCTTGAATACTTTAACATTTATTTTTGTCCATCAGAATGGAGTAGCTCTACTGAATCTAACACTGTAATAATGAAGTATAAAATTGAATAGATCAATAATCTCCACTGTTGCAGATATCTGTATATCACCTTGGTCTGGCTATTGGACTGTGTTTGTCAGAAGTATCTCTTTAGCAGACTATAACTTTTATTTTGCAATTACAGTAATTTTAAATACTTAAGTCTTTTCCACACTTAAATTTTCCATTTCATAGATTTGTGAAGACAGTATTATGAATCCAAAAAAAGGTCTTTCTCACATTTGTTTTTAAAAAAATATTGGCTCATAAATTAGGTTTATCACACCATCTGTCCATATGGTATGGGCATCATTCTGCTTTTCAATGTATTATCAATCTCTTCCAGCTTTAGGTCACCCACATTTTTCATTAAATTGCCTTTATATATTTTTCCAAGATGTAAATTACATCCTTACTTATATATTTATAAAAGTTCTCACTGGGGAAGATAGACAACACTAACATTTAATAAACCTGGAGGAACTTCATTCTAAATGTTAGATATATGTTTCAAGTATAGATTTATCAGTTAAAAATCCATCTCACTCTTCCACTTTTTTCCCTTATGATCATAATGATACCATGATACCTATATTCATTAACTGTTTTGTATTTCACTGAGTTTTCCATCTGGCAACTGTGACATAATAAGAAAGATAAATCTTTCTTCAGGGCATTATTAGTATTTTCATCTAAAAAGCTGTCTTTCTAACAGATGTTTCTTCATTCCTTAGACCAATGCTGTGGGTTGGTAACTATATTTATTGCATACCAACCATCTACCTGGTACTTTGCAATAACTGAAATAAGAATTATTAACTCTCTTGATTAGACAGCTGAGGAATCTGAGTTACAGAGTGGGACTGTTATTCATGCAAAGTATGCAGGCGCTGAATAGCAAAGTGGGTAATTGAGCTTGAGTTTCTCACAGTCTGGAATTGTGATGGGCTGCACATAGTAGCAGACAGATGATCTCATAGGTTGCTCACTATCTGCACTTTCAATTTATCTCATACTGCCAAACTAAACATTCTAAACAGTGCTTGTTTTTGCCTTTTGGGGGGCTTGACAAAAATAATTGGCAAAAGAATTATAGTAACATTTTCACACCGTTATTCAGCCATGAATTTGTCAAGCAAGGAAAATATGAAAGAGTAGAAAAAGAAGATAAAAGAATACTCCTGGCCTTTGAGAACCAAAACATTTCACTTTGAAAAATTTATAGAAGTCAATTTAACAAAAAGGTAAGGAATAATCCTTTTAAAAGTGGAAGAGCCCAAGGAAGAATAATCTATCATATCATCTTTCTTTAAACTTTCTTCTCCATGATCTTAAAGTGCTTTAGAAAGAACAATATGAAATACAGGAATCCAATAAAGGACAAACTAAACTTCAAAGACCCTTTGAATGAGACATTACCATAACTAATTTACAGGACTAACATCTACACAAGAAAAAGTTTCAAGGTCTAAAAGGTCACAGAGTACTAGAAAAAGAAAGATGTTGAATAAGTGATCTCATTTTGTTTCTAAGGGCTTTATTAATTTTTTCATCTGACACTCAATTCTTGACCAACAATGTTCTAAGCAACTTTTTTTTTTTTTTTCCAGAAAATGTTTTATGGAGCCCTAAGAGAACTGGTGCTCAGATATCTTTAAAATCTTATTAGAGATACACAATGCATATTTGATGTTAAAGTCTCTGAGAAATTATACAAAAAGGAGAGTCTGTTCCTTAGAACTAGAGATCTTGTACCAGTGATCTTTTTTTCTCTCACAGCACTAAGAAATATTTTCACACCTTAGGAAATGCTGTTCTAACAGTTCTTCCACTAGCTCTTATTCATCATTTCCCAGCTACCCTTAGGCCTTCAACTCCGTGGAACTGATGCTTCACAACTTCCTCAGACTAATTTATGCAGTCTTTGCATAAATTGTAAGCTGTGTTAGGGGAGAGGCCTTGTTGCGCCTCACTACTTTCTTCCCTAATTCTATCACAGTCACCGGCATATAGTAAGACTTTCATAACTATAGCAAATAAATATATATTTAATAAACTTATTAAATAAATATGAGTAAATGGAAAAATAGAAATTTAATACCAATCACAAATTCACAAGATTATCTGGATGAAATCATTTCAATCATTTTCTCCAAACACAATGAAATACATCTGTATTGCTCACTAAACAATACAAGTGTATATGCAAATTGTTTGTAAATAAAACATGACTGAGGATGTAAATTCTTGATTTGCTAAAGCAGAGCCTGGTGAACTTTTTTATAAATGGTCAGATAGTAAATATTTTAGGATTTGTGGGCCATTCCATCTCTGTTGTTCAACTCTGCTAACATACTGCAAAAGTACCCACAGACAATAAGAATAAATGAATGGGTGTGGCTGTGTCCTAGTAACATTTTATTTATAAAAACAATCAGAAGTGCTTAATATCATTAGTGATCCACTAAAATGGCTATATTAAAAACAATGCACGAGTATTGGAAAGTATATAGATAAACTGGGATATTCAGATACTACTGATGGCAATGTGAAATGGTACAGCAAATTTTCAGCAATTTTTTAAAAGGTTAAACAGAGAGTTACCATATGACTCAGCAACTGTACCCTTAGGTGGAATTCCACCCGAGAGAAAAGAAAACATACGTTAAAAAAAAAAAAAGAAAGTAAGAAAGACAGACAATAAAACAAAACACTGAAAAACCTTTTGCATGGATGACAGCATTAAGAGTCAAAACTGGAAACTACACAAAGAACCCACTGAGGAATAAATAAAATGTAGTATATCCAAGAAATGGAATACCATTAGACAGTAATGGAAATGAAGCACTGATAGATGCTATAACACCTATGAAGCTCAAAAATATACTAAATGAAGGAAGCCAGACATAAAAGACAACATATTGTATAATATTTTTGTGAAATGTTCCAAAGAGGCGAATGTACAGAGACAAAGTCAATGAGTGCTTGTCTATGGCTGGGGGCTACATGAGGGGTGGAAAGTGGAGGGAATGTGGAGAGATTGATAATGTGATCAAGGATTTTTGGGGGCAAGATGATTAAAATGTTCTAAAACTGGATTAGGATGATGATGCACAACTCTGTAAATGGACTAAAAACTATTAAATTTTATACTTTAAATGAGTAACTTTATAGCATGCAATTTATATCTCAATAAAGCTGTTAAAAACACAGAATTTGTGGCCAGGTGTGGTGGCTCATGCCTGTAATTCCAGCCCTATAGGAGGCAAAGACAGGTGGACCACCTGAGGTCAGGAGTTTGAGATCAGCCCAGCCAACATGGCAAAACCCCATCTTTAACAAAAATACAAAAATTAGCTGAGGGAGGTGGTGGGCACCTGTAATCCCAGCTACTTGGGAGTCTGAGGCAGGAGAATTGCTTGAACCCAGGAAGTGGAGGTTGTAGTGAGCTCAGATCATGCCATTGCACTCCAGCCTGGGAAACAAGAGAGAAACTCGATCTCAAATGAACAAACAAAAACACACAGATTTTTTTATATATATATAACTGGTGAAATGTTTTCTACACCTCTGTGGAAAAAAAAAAGGGTGGGGATTGAAAATAAATCTGAGTTATGTTTTCCATTCTAAAATTTACTTTATGGGATTCCATCTAAAAATAGCCCTTAAATTTTACAGAAAGTGAAAGTCCTGTATAGAAGCAGTCAGTTTAAAAACAATCTCTAAAATTAATGGGGCTCATATTCTCAATTTTTATTTAGATTTGTCTTGTGTCAACTGTGTGTCACAAAATATTGCCTATTTATTATCAAACATAAGTAAAACATCATGCATTTAAAGATTTGTAGCTAGAAACAATTGCTGTAATTAAAATTTTAATATTTTATGATAGAAAGATACTTAGAGTATTTATGCTTATTTCCACCTCTGAAAGCTGGCACGTAAGTTAAAAAGATACTCAACATAAAAAGCATTGGCAATGGTATCCAAAAGTGGTTTAAAAGTTAATTGTTATGCTCTAATTCAAGAAGAGACGCTCAAGCACTACAATTCTCTTCATGTTTTTCTGCATTTGAGTTTGGACCTGACAATCTGATGTTAAGTACAGAAAGAATTTAATGGCACACATCAGTGTTGTCATGATCTTTCTATCCCCAGATGATAACCATGCTATTTTGAAATATGAACAGCAAATTATGTTTTCACAATGGGTTTCAAGTCTCTGTAGGTATTTAAGATTTGAGTTATTTGGAAATGTTTTCTCCTAAAAGTAATGTCTCCCATATACTTGTTGATCATGTATTCCAATTTATGCCTGCCATCCTGGTTTAACTATGAGTAGTGCCTTCTTCACTCTCAAAAAGTTATCTAACTTAGATAATAAATTATATGGTAATTCTGCCTTAGTACTATATTCCTCAAGGAAGTTACCTAAATAACCATGCAGGAATCTGATTAGAAAAGGCAAATTTCCATGATCACAGAGAAAGTATCCAATAAAAGAAGATCTTACTCATCTTTCACCCAATATGGAGAAATGAACATACTAAAAAGTCATGCTTTTGATTTAATGGACAGAAGATTGTGACTTTCTAGGCAGTCCAAAGCATCAACACGACCAGAATTATTAGTATAGATGTGTAAGAATTATGGTTTCTCCATAAAATATGACAAACTTTCCATTGATGGTGATTTGCAGGCTTTATTTCTAGACATAATATTTGATCTTTGTTTTGCCCTGTTCTCCCAGATGACCATGTAAGATTTTCTAATCTGAGAAGAGTGATGAACTAATGTTATACAAATCTTACTCCACACTTACAGTGAGGAAGCTAGAAGATGACAGCTACAAGTTTCTGAATCTGGACAATCTTATGTCTTGAAACTAACACATTCACTATACTCTCCAAGAATTAAATTTAACACATTATTCTTCTGAGCATAAATAATGTGTGGGTGTGTATGCAAAAAGTGTAGAGAGATCACATGGAAAGGCAGACTAGTGTTCAGCACACAGTGTGTGATTAGATCACAGATTTGAGCCTGCCCCAGTGCTCTGTTTGGAAAGAAAGACCTGGTTTTCAAGGCGTTCCACTCATTCTGCTGAAAAATAGCTGCTCTATATTGCAATGAACAGCACTGAGCAACGAATTCAGGAAATGGAGAATACCAACCAGTATAGCAACCATGGCAGAACATTCCAACATACAAAATATAAAATGAGATCTACTTTACTTTGAGGGCAAAATGAAATTCAAAGAATAAATCTCTCATCTCAGTTTGTGTTTATCAAGAATATGATTACCATGATTGGGCTTGTCTCAATATCCTTCCCAAATTTTTTAAATTACTAGTTCATCTACTCAAATAAGCAACTTTCAGGTGCCAACTGTCTCCATTGTTCAGAAACAAAGTCTCATCCTCCATGAGTTTACAAAAGAAAACAGAAAAGCAAATGACTGAACTCAGTAAATGATAATAGGTGCTGTGACAGAAGTCCACACAGAGTAAAGCAGAGACGCTGAGAAGGGCAGTTCTATGCCTGGGTTAGAAAACGCCTCACAGTGTTATGTGACACTTGACTGAGCCTTGGGAGATGACTAGGTGACTGTAGAATTCCTGAGGGTTACACAGAGCTATGCTGGGAACTACTTGGCTTAGAAAACTGTTAAGTGTATACTTCAGTAAGGGACTCACATGAAAAAGATGGAAGAATTATAAGGAGATTTTAAACTACAGGCAATGACATGTTAAAGATAGTAGACTTTTTATTATAGAAAATGGGAAGACATGAGGTATTTTAAGCAGGGAACTAGGATATCCAGACTTGAATTTTAGAACTACGAATGATATGGGAAATTGAGAGACAAATGAGCAGTGTAGCACTACAGGTATTAATCTAGACTTGGAAAGTCTGCTCCATGTAGATCATATCTGGGCTGAGGTTCAAAGAATGAACAGGTGTTAACCAGAAAAGAAAGTCATTAGAGGGAGGAGAAAGGGAATTAGGGTAACAGAACCATAAACTACCACAATGTAGTCTAAATATAGTAGTAGAAAATTATAAGAATTAAGACTCCAGCAAAGGGTATATCCTCGATGAAGAGGAAAATAATTGTCAAAGGATTTCTATTTCCTCCCACTATCCATGGCATGAAATTGAGGGCCAGCATGTCACACAACTCCATGTACTACTCTTTATATCCTAGTCTAAGTGAATGACATCCTTTAGTGTTTTGCAGTGCACAGTTGCACATGAAAATCTAGAAAGGTTTTGTACTGAAATCACATAAACAGATTTGTATGTGTAGATAAGCCAGAAACTCGACTGCTTAGTGAATACTGGATTTAGAAAAACCCCAGAGCCTAGAGTACCTAGTAAGACAAGTGATAGCAAAGAGAAATATTTTCAGAAGCAAATCTTACAGTTAAGTGAAACCAAGGAAAGTGCCAAATTGCTCAATCTGCAGAACGTTTAAACTTGCCTTCCCTCTTATTTTTCTCTTTCTCCAAAACTTCATTAGACCACCATTTCATCGTTCATTACTGTGACCAAAATCACCTTCTCACAGGTTTTAATGACTCCTTTCACGACAAAGACAGTTCACTCAACTGACACATTACACTCAATTTTTATTTTAGATAAAATGCTATGCTCTTTTACTCTTTATTTACTCATCTTTTTTAAAAAAATTATACTTTAAGTTCTGGGGTACACACGCAGAATGTGCAGGTTACATAGGTATACACATGCCATGGTGGTTTGCTGCACCCATTAACCTGTCATCTACAATAGGTATTTCTCCTGATGCTATCCCTCCCCTAATCCCCTATCCCCTGACAGGCCCTGGTATGTGATGTTTCCCTCCCTGTGTCCATGTGTTCTCATTGTTCAACTCCCATTTTTGAGTGAGAACATGTGGTGTTTGGTTGTCTGTTCTTGTGTTAGTTTGCAGAGAATGATAATTTCCAGCTTCATCCATGTCCCTGCAAAGGACATAAACTCATCCTTTTTTATGGCTGTATGGTATTCCATGGTGTATATGTGCCACATTTTCTTTATCCAGTCTATTATTGATAGGCATTTGGGTTGGTTCCAAGTCTTTGATATTTGTGAACAGTGCCACATACTTGTGTATGTGTCTTTATAGAATGATCTATAATCTTTTTGGTAAACAGGCAGTAATGGGATTGCTGGGTCAAATGGTATTTCTATTTCTAGATCCTTGAGGAATTGCCACACTATCTTCCACAATAGCTGAACTAATTTATACTCCCACCAACAGTGTAAAAGCATTCCTACTTCTCCACACCCTCTCCAACGTCGGTTGTCTCCTAATTTTTTAATGATCATCATTCTAACTGGCATGAGATGGTATCTCAATGTGGTTTTGATTTGCATTTCTCTAATGACCAGTGACAATCAACTTTTTTCATGTTTGTTGGCTGTATAAATGTCTTCTTTTGAGAAGTGTGTGTTCTTATCCTTCACCCACTTTTTGATTGTTTTTTTTTTCCTGTAAATTTGTTTAAGTTCTTTGTAGATTCTTGATATTAGCCCTTTATCAAATGGATAGACTGCAAAAATTTTCTCCCATTCTGTAGGTTGCCTGTTCACTCTGAGGAGAGTTTCTTTTGCTGTGCAGAAGCTCTTTAGTTCAATTAGATCCCATTTGTCAATTTTGGCTTTTATTGCCATTGCTTTCTGTGTTTTAGTCATGAAGTTATTGCCCATGCCTATGTCCTGAATGTTAATGCCTAGATTTTCTTCTAGAGTTTTTATGGTTTTATATTTTATGTTTAAGTCTTTAAACCATCTTGAGTTAATTTTTGTATAAGCTGTAAGGAAGGGATCCAGTTTCAGCTTTCTGCATATGGCTAGCCAGTTTTCCCAACACCATTTATTGATTAGGGAATCCTTTCTCCATAGCTTGTTTTTGTAAGGTTTGTGAAAGATGAGATGGCTGTAGATGTGTCGTGTTACTTCTGAGGCCTCTGTTCTGTTCCATTGGTCTATATGACTGTTTGGTATGGGAATGCTTGTGATTTTTGCACATCGATTTTGCATCCTGAGACTTCGCTGAAGTTGTTTCTCAGCTTAAGGAAATTTTGGGCTGAAACGATGGAGTTTTCTAAGTGGACAATTATGTCATCTGCAAACAGAGACAATTTCATTTCCTCTTTTCCTAACTGAATCCACTTTCATGGTTTATCTTGCCTGATTGCCCTGGCCAGAACTTCCAATAAATACTATGTTGAATAGGAGCAGTGAGAGAGGGCATCCTTACCTTGTGCCGGTTTTCGAAGGGAATGCTTTACTCATTTGTTTTATGTTTTTTCAGAACACTCATCCCTAGTAGAAAGCACATTATTTGTTTCTTTACAGATTTATTTTCTCAGTCCTAACTCTTCAATGAGAATACAGTTTGCTTTCTGCAGTTTCAGTTACGTAAGGTCAACAGTAGCTTGATATTAAATGAAAAAGTCCAGAAATGAAGAATTCATGTTTTAAATGCTATGTCACAATGCCTACACCATTCACCTCACTTCATCTCATCACATAGACATTTTATAAATTCACATCATCTGAAGAAGAGTGAGTAAAGTACAATAAAATATGTTGAGAAAGAGACTACATTGACATGGCTTTTATTACATTATATTGTTTTAACAGATCTATTTATTATTGTGATTAATTTCTTACTGTGTTTAATTTATAATTTAAATTTTATCATATAGACATATAGGAAAAAACAGCATTACTTAATGATGGGGATACATTCTAAGAAGTTGGTGTTCAGTCAGTTTTGTTTTGCAAACATAACAGAGTGTACTTACACAAACCTAGGTGGTCTAGCCTACTACACACAGAGGCTATGTAGTATAGCCTATTGCCCTAGGCTTCTAGGATGGTATGTTACTGTCCTTAACACTGCAGTCAACTGTAACAAAATGGTATTTGTGTATCTAAACATAGAAAAGGTATAGTAAAAATATAATCTTACAGAGCTACTCTCTTTATTTACTCCATTGTTTACCAAAATATTGTTATGCATAGATATGTTTAATACAAAAATAATTGTTTTTATATTTTATTTATATTTTAAATGAATTGCTCCACTCTCCATTCATGTTATGCATCTATATATATATATATATATATGTATTCATAGCATATGTGTGTGTGTATACATACAGACACACAGCATATATGTATATATATGTATGTATATATATGTGTATATATATATGTATATATATATAAAAATATATATACATATATACATATATATACACACACATACATATATATATATACATACACAGCATATAAATATATACACATGCAGGGTTTGTTACTGTCCATGGTTTTAAACATTTACTGGGGGTCTTGGAATGTATCCTCCATGGGTAAAGGGGGAACTACTGTACAAGCCTCATGAAGATAGAACTTCATCATGTCTAAAATTGTATCCCCAGCACCTGAAAAATTTCTAAAATATAAAATAAAAAATTATAAAGAATTAATGACTCAACATTGAATAATGAAATTTAACAGAGGACATGTAAAAAAGAGGGAGGAGTAAAGAGGACTTCTAGTGAGGGTAGGTGGGTATGAGAACAGGTTTGAGAAAATATAAGTTTAAGTTATGTGCCTCAAGCTTTCCATGGTGGACCAGTAAACAACTTAATATAGAGAAGTTTACACTGGAGTCAGTAGCACGGGACAGTGGTTGAACATTAGTAATTTCCCAAGGGGAATATGTGTTGTAAAAATAGCATACTAAAAAAAAAAAGAAATCAGCATTTATTAGAAATGCAAAAGAGATGCCTCTAAAGGCATCAGAGAAGTAACCATCAAAGCAATAAGAAGTCAACCGGAAAAGTGTCATTGTTCTGAAAGACAAGGGAGCAGTAGGGTCCAGAGAGAGGTTGTGGCCAACTTTGTCAAAATCAGTAAGAAAAAGACTGAAAATCATTTTTTGCTAATATGACAAACTGGGACGAATACCTTTGTAGATGAATAATTAACTGCTGACAAAATTGGAAATGTGCTCTAAGAGATTTTTCTTTTAGGTTGAAATGTATTTGTGTTGATCAGCATGTCTAGATTCTGACTTAAATTAGAGAGACTGGGGGATTAAAGCAAAGTCCTTAAATATTAGCTACATAACCATGGTTGTGACACTTAATTCTCTGTGACCCAGTTACCTCATTTGGAAAATGAAAAACTATACTGGTACCTATCACATATATTTTATGAAAATTGAATGAGATATATATATATATATATATACATTTCTTAGCACACAGTTATCATTCAATGAATATTTACTGATGAAGTGGTATTTTATTATTATTATCCATCCTCATTCTCTACAACAGTACACACTGTTGTACAGAATAGGAGCTTCACAGATATCTTGGTGCAGCTGAAATAAAATGAAGCAAATGTCCCAGGTTTGGGACACTGAAGTTAACTTATACAGTTTAAACCAATTAAGTAACTTTCTTAATTCATCTGTATCACAGACCATTGAATTTAATCAAATCTGAATAATTTAAAATTGCTAATAATTTCACAAATCTGTAATAGTGATAAAATACTTCTAATTTTTGAATTGGTCAGTTTAACAACTCAAACTAATTCCATATATCCCTCACCTCTATTTAATTCATACTTATAATATTACTTCTTTCTAAATTAACTGTCAAACTTAATTCTCTAATATAATCTACATTTAGATTCCCTCTGGAAAGAGAAAGAAATGGGATTCCAGGATGAAATGTCTAGTTCCATGTTAATTAACTGAGTCTTCCATTTTTCCAAAATACTAATTTTGACATTAATTTTCTTAATCCCCATAAATAATTGGAATGATATTAGACAGATATGACTCACCAATTTGAAACAGTGCTCTCTAGTTTTGTATTTAATATGAAAGCAACTGTTTTATGTTTTTAATGCTTTGCTCTGCTTTGTTTTCTTAATAAAAATCACCCTGCTTGCATCTACATTTTAATAAAATACCGCAGCTACTTGAGAATACATGTATTTTGTAATGGTGTAATCTTTTTTTTTTTTTTTTTTTGAGATGGAGTTTCGCTCTTGTGGGTAGGCTGGAGTGCAATGGCGCGATCTCGGCTCACCGCAACCTCCGTCTCCTGGGTTCAAGCAATTCTCCTGCCTCCGCCTCCTGAGTAGCTAGGATTACAGGCATGTGCCACCATGCCCAGCTAATTTTTTTTTTTTTTTGTATTTTTAGTAGAGACGGGGTTTCACCATGTTGACCAGGATGGTCTCGATCTCTTGACCTCGTGATCCACCCGCCTCGGCCTCCCAAAGTGCTGGGATTACAGGCTTGAGCCACCGCGCCCGGCTGTAATCGTGTAATCTTAAGAGCAGAATTTTTATTTGGGTAACATGTGTGATGCAGTTCATAATGCCCTGCTAGTCTAGAATTTATAGTAAGTCCACCAAATGAGACAAATAATGTTCATTTGGGGGGACTCAAAATCTATACTTTTATTTTAGACATAAAGTCTGAAATTTAAAAATGTGTATCTATATGTGTAAAATTGACTTCCTTTCCCAATAGATTCCATTTACCTAAGAATGTATGGACTTAGAGGTTACCCACTTATTCAACTGTAAAGAACTAAGGAGTAGGAGGGTATACTGGTTAAAAAGCTGATGCTACTACGGTATTCAAGTTTTTTTTTTTTTTTTGTAATAACATTCTAGAATTAAAGCAGGTATGATGTAAACTTAAAATAATAAGGCAGTTTCCAAAAAATACATGTTTTTATTTGTAAATATTTGGCTGGCTTGTAATCATTTTAAATGGATTCTCTTTTCCTCTGCCTCTGAACATATGTAATAGTTATTTACATTATTTAAAAGCAGATAAAAAAAACCACTGATAGGGAATGAAGGCAATTTGTTTAGACCTCATAAAAATTTAATACTTATTTCACTCAAATATTATTTTATGTTCCCGTGTATACAGGATTCATTGCTACCCAGGGACAAAATATCTTAGATATAATCACCCTCAAAAAGATAATTTCTGTTCCCTCTATATTATAATTCTGTAGACTGGGACACTGGATACCAATTGCTTTTTAGCAAGTCATTTAGCCTTGCTAAGTTAGAATTCCTTTCCCTAGCCAGGCACGGTTGCTCACGCCCGGCCAAGGTGGAAGGATCGCCTGAGGTCAGGAGTCTGAGACCAGCCTGGCCAACATGATGAAACCCCGTTTCTACTAAAAATACAGATGTAAGCTGGGCGTGATGTCACACGTCTGTTAATACCACCTACACGGGAGGCAGAGGCAGGAGAATCACTTCAACCCAGGAGGCAGAAGTTGCAGTGAGCTGAGATCGTGCCACTGCATTCCAGCCTGGGTAAGAGAGCAAGACTCCATCTCAAAAAACAAAAATAAATTCTTCCCTTGTAAAATTGTGGAGCTCAGAGAAATTTTGGACCAACAGAGGGATACTTGAAAATATATAACAAACCTGCATGATCTGCTCATGTACCCCAGAACTTAAAGTATAATGAATAAATATTTTTAAAAAGAAAATATAAATAGTTATTTGTGCAGTCAAAATAACTGGGTGTCTGACTGGTACTTAATGATAGATCCTGCAATGTGTAGAGCTAACTCCACCCAATAAAGAATTATCCCACCTATAACGGTATCAATAACCTTGTGGCTCATAAGCTGAGAGCTGGTCCCTAAAGTTATTTCCAATTCTATCATTCCACAAAGCATGTTTTAAAGGTGATTACAATAGACACTTCGGTTATCTGCTCCTATCTCACTGTCTCTTACCATTTCAGTGCTGAAATGCCCTGAATTCCAGCTGAACAGCTGTGTTACTCTGCCCCAATGCTTTCTTAGATCTTGCCATGAGCAGTCTATAGAACTGACTGATAATTAATGTCCTTGGGATCAGCTTTAAATCAGAGACTGAGAGTACTATTTTCCCTCCTGTAGGGAGGCATGGGAGTCACTCTCACTAAAGCATTCTCCAGTGCTCCCCACAGGATTCAATCACAGTTGCCTGCAGTGCTAGCAGGCTTCCCAATGGACCTTTTATTGCACCTTTTCTTCCTTGTCCCATTTCTCATTGGTGTTTCTTAATATCATCTCCAAAATAATCTACTTATGCCAAAATCCATACCTTAGAGTCTGCTTTATTGCTGAAACATGAACTGAGACAGTAACATATTTACTCTAAGTGAAAAAGGGTCTCAGACAATAAATATATCTTAGCAATATTTGTTCAAGCTGTCAGCAACAGATTTGCTGAAGATGGAGGCTTGTGGGAATTGAAATGAAAAAGAAAGAGGAAAACATTGGAAGAATGACTCTGCTGTATACAAGGGATCACTCTGAATCAGTGCAGATTTTACATCATGGAGAGGCAGTAGTGATGTCAGACAAAAAGGCTGGAGGAAGTAGCCCTAAAGAACTCAAGGGTATTGGGGCCCAGAACTGATCTCATGAGAGAAAAATACAAGAATCTATATAAACCAATGGCCAAAAGATATTCTATCCACATATAAAAATCAAGAAACACTAATACATTATGCCAGTGTTAACCTTTAAATATTTCCTGGCCATTTAGTAGAGATTTGGCTAAGCACTGAAATTTTCTGACTTCATGAATAAGAGATTCCTACCTGGTCAAGCACCAAATCACACAATGCCATGCTAAGAGTAACCAGTAAAGGAAGGGTTCCCTTTCCATCTATAGAAAAATAGCATCCAAGCATCTGGTTTCCTAGAAATCCTTCCACAGCAAGTCGCAGAAACAAACCACTGTATATTATATAATAGAAATGCAACTCCTTGAGCTTTTGTCTAAATATGTATTCTCTCAGCAGTAAAGTATGAAAGTCATGTAGTAGTTGTGGCTACACTCATTGAAAACAGAAACATATGCTTTGATTTATGTCCCATTTTATACAATTGATTTATCAACTCTGCCTAGTGGTAAGATTATTCCTAAAGTTACCAGTTGTTATAATTTTATTGTGATTGAATAAAAACTGGTAAAAAATACAGATGTTTAGCATTTTAACGCATTTGAGCTAAATATACCACTATCTCTATTTCATAATTTTATGTAATTTCACATATATAGTTAACATATATATCAATACAGCTTTATGAGAGTGGTATTATTAGTTTCATTTCACAGAGGAAGGAATCGAGGCTCAGAGACATTAAATATCTTGCCCGGGAGCATAATAGCTAAGAAGTGCAGAAATGAGATTCCGACCCCAGTATGCCTGCCTGCCTGCAAAGCATATGCTTTCTCACTTAGTACATTTTGGCAGAATACGTCACTATATTAGAGGTTTTTGGTAATAACTAGGGAGATACATTCTACTTTACTATACATGTGGAAGAAATATGTAAATGAAATAATAATACTGCATTTTCCAGATTTCACATGCCAAAAATAAAGCTTGAGTTTAGTCAAACCATATTTGTAAAATCATCCTGCAAATAGTTGACAATAAATGTAGAAGGATAATGATCACATTGAATTAAAGCACTGCTGTATTCTAATAAAACACTTGTTTTCCAGAATGGCTTTCCATCTTTTGTCCAGGAGGAATATTTCAGGCAAATAGCCACCAAATGCTTATAGATTCTTTTTGGAATATTTCATGCTTCCTCAAAATATTAATTTGGTGACATTAAGAATAGATCAAGTGGAGTACATAGTGAGAAGGTGATGAGCATATAAAAATATGGATTTAGTTACACACAAGTCCTACTATTTCAGAATAGTTCTCTGATGAGGGTCACAGGGAAGAGTCACAATTTGGTATCATTTCTCTTCCACATTATAATATATCTCATATACCTAGATATATATTTTGAATAGTTATATTTTCTCACTAATCATCATAAATGTAATATTTGTGAATATACCCAACTGGGAGTCAGGAGATATGTATTCTAGATTTGTTTCTCACCTTAACTCTATATTCAACCTTGAGTAACGTTGGAGGTTACAATGATCTTAAAAGCCATTTAGAGTTTGTTGCTTCCATTTTACAGATTTTTGAAAGAGAGAAGAGAGAGAGATTCCAGAAAATAAAGTGACTTCCTCAAGGCGACCCTACTAATCAGTAGGTAGGCTGGGGATGCTAACACAGAGGCTCTGACTCCGAGACTGGTACTTTAAAAATATTTCTGGACTGCTCCCCGGTCATGATATGGCTTCACTAACATGTTTGAAGTTCAATTCTAAAGCACAATAATTCTATAACATTCTCATCTGTAAGCTACAGTAGATGAAGCATGGAGGAAATCCAGAACCATAGATACTTTTGGAGAAAGTTAGAGTCATATAGTCACACACAAAAAAGTTTCATTAAAGAAGTAAAACAATAGGTCAACCTGTATTTGAAGGTTGGGGTAAACACCAAATTCTGACATACAAAAGGCTGTTGGAGGGGTAACAAAAAATGTTTCAGAATCAGGCTTTGCACAGAAATGTTGGCAAAGCCATAATTACTGTGGTGCTAGAGTGTGCTTCTCTAATATGATATTTCATTCCCTTGAAGATATTAATTTACTTTTTGATATGTTCATTGTATAGATTAAGATTCCATTTTTGAAATGTGTTTCCAAATTATGTATGCAGGAGAAAAATATGCTCTTCCTCCAAAGTGCAGAATACTAATTTGAAAATAATCTATTTTCTATAATCATTTTACATTTCACTCTTCTACTGAAAAGTTAGGATATGGATTTTTTTTCCTTCATTTACTGCATGAAGATTTTTAAAAAATGTACTACAATTCCAGAGTATTAGTCACACAATCCAGCTTTTATTAAAATTGTATTTCCTTTTTACTGGGAGAATGCAAGCCACATCAATCTGATATAACACAGATATGTCGGGAAAAAGAACTGTGTCTGAAGATACCAATTTTCAACCACTATCAAGTGGGTGGATTAATTTCCTGAAATGCTGAAGAATATCAATGGTCTACTAAGAAGGGTTATTTCTAAAGAGATTCATTTTGGCCACTATTGTTTACTGATTTTCTTTTTCTTTCTTTTCAAAATAGTAATACGAAAAGCCAGTCCCAAGTACTCACTTCCGCCTGCACCAAGGTAGCGGTACTGGAGAGCAGGTACACAGATGTTAAGGGGCACGTATAGCTTACTCTCAGGTTACTCAAGACCTCCTACAGTAATAACAAAGCAAACAAATGAAGCTGCCCAATATTTACAAGCATTTCAGGAAGAGAAGGTCCCAGACATGTAGTTTCATTTACATGGATAATGACAAAACTGTTCTTTTTAAAGTACTGGGGTCTCTGCCCATGTAGCTCTTTTTTGGCTGTGATGAAAATGGTTTTAAAATTCACTTCATGTTGAAAACACACACACACACACAAATCCTTTTTTTCCTGCAACACATTGTCTAGTGTGCAACATACACACACTTACGCTGCTGGTGGTACTTAGCCTTCACAGGCCTCCATTATTCTCTGGTCCCCATGATAAGTTCTTACCTACATCAAAGCCTCTCCCATGATGAATAGGGTTGATCTCAGTACTAATAGTACATTGTGAATATAAAAATTTGTAGCCTCTGAGACTAGTCATAGAAGACACTTCCTGATTGTAGGCCCTTTCTTGAATCACTTACTCTGGGGAAACTCAGCTGCCATATTTTAAGTCTTAAACAGGTGAGGTCCATGGAGGGGAAACTGAGGTCTCCTGTCAATGGTAGTATCTGCTTGCCATCCATGTGAGTCACTTTCAAAGCAGATCCTTGAGTACCAGTCAAGCCACACTGACTGCAGTCTTGGCTAGCATCCTAACCTTAAGCTCCTGAGAGACTCAATTCACACCTTTAAGCCATTACCATATTTTTGGCCACAGAAACTGTGTTAGATAATATTTAATATTTTAAGTTACAAAACATTTGAATATTCTGCAATCAATAACTGTTACACATCATTTCTTGATTTTAAAATTTTAGATATTCTGTATTAATTTCTTATTAATGGAAATGAGGGTGTAGCTCTTAACTATTCATTCTAACCACTCAATGTGGCATATTTAATTTTTAAAATTAATCAGTTTTCAGTATTTTCATTATTAATGACCTCATAAATATTATTCACAGTTGAGTCATTAATTACATTGTTTTATTTGATATTTTGGTCTCACTATGTTTAATGACATTCTTCCTAAAATTTTTTCTTAGTATTCTCTGTAATGACAACTAATTTATCCCCAAACTCTGTAAGTGAAATGGGAATGTCACAGTAGGGTCTGGTATTTTAGCAGTTTTTTTTCGGGGGAGGGGCATGGAAGAAGGATATTTATTTTTTACTTATTTTTTGCTTGAACATTCCCCTGTGAGAGCTTACAATTCTCCTTATTTTATCTGCGTTAGTTACTCTCTGGGTCCACTAAAAAATGGAATACTGGAATATCCCATCACTATCCTGATGACTCTTTTTTCATCTCTCCTATGATGAATCCTCTGATTCCTAGACATCAATTTCATATCTTTTTCCTTGTGATTTTCCTCCTTTTTTCCTGCAACATATTGTCTAGTAGTTTCGTGAGAAAGTTATTGTTTTGAGATCTCGTGTGTCTGAAGATGTCTTCATTCTAATATGCTCTACTGGCCAGATACAGATCACTAGCTTGCTAATTATTTTGTCTCAGTATTTTGAAGACACTTATTCAATGTCTTCTAATGTCTGACATTGCCATTACGTAGACCCTTTCTGAGATTCCATCCTCTGTTTTAAAATCTGTTGTTTCTTCTTTGTAATATTTTATTTTCTACATTTGAGAATTTCATAACGATATTCCTTAGCAAAATCATTTTCTTTTTCTCTATCCATTGTTCATAGATTGTTTCTTTCCCATTTTCTCTGTTCTTTCTTTCTGGAATTCTTGATCTTTATGAATTGATCTTCTATTTGTTTTATATTTCTCCTTTTATATTATATGCTTAAGTCTTTTTGTTCTTTTCAATGTCTTCAACTTTGTCTAATACAATTTATATTGATGTTACATTCCTTCTGATATAATTTCATTGTGGATATGAATAATTTTCTTCTTATACTCCCCACTTTAATATTGATTTCTTTAGTTTTCTTACTATTGCTCCTTTCATATTCGAAGCTCTGTTCACATATCTGATCATCACTGAATATCCAGTAATATTTAAGAAAGAGATGCTAAAGGCTTATTGGAACTTCTTACCACATAGTTTGAGGAATGATAATCCTGGTGGTAGTGCAACCAGATAGCCCCATTAGTTGTTCCAAATAATTGTTCCCATTTTATCTGGAGCATCTACATGGCAATGTCTATGCATCTTTCCTTGTTGGTTTGCCCCATTTTTTGGATAAAAGCCTTCCAATTTTCTTCATCATAGAGTACAGTTAGAGGCAGGGCGTTTTTTTTTGTGTGTTTTGTTGTTTGATATGGTATCTAGCTCTGTCCCAAAGGCTGGAGTACAGCAGAGCAATCTTGGCTCACTTGCAGCTTCTGCCATCTGGTTGCAAGCAATTCTCGTGCCTCAACCTCCTGAATAGCTGGGATTACAGGCTTGCACCACCATGCCCGGCTAATATTTTTGTATTTTTAGTAGAGACGCAGTTTCACCATGTTGGTCAAACTGGTTTTAAATTCCTGACCTCAAGTGATCTGCCTGCCTTGGCCTCCCAAAATGCTCGATTACAGGCAGGAGCCATTGCACCCAGCCAAAATAAGGATTTAATCATCACTTTCTCCCTGTTATGTTAGTGCTTGTGCCCTCAGCTGACTTGTTGTCCCTTAGGCTATAGAAAGAAAAGTATTCTTATTCCACCATGTTCAAATAGATCCACCATGTTTAAACAGTCTCCTCCATTTTGGACTACTTATAAACTTTAGAATACTTACGATATATTATATTCTAAGTATTCTAAAATTAATCTTTAATACTTTAAGTTAATCATTCTATGATTTCCACATATTGATTCTGGGCCTGTTTCCTGGGATATAACATATGTCATTTCCAACCAGTCCTCTACTTCCGCTACATTGTCCCACTACCTTTTTCTCATATACTGTAAATAAGAAACTAAGGACATGCATCGTAGACCATGTACTGTACTGGGATAGGTTGAACATGGATTAGCAAATAGAATGTGTGATATAAAGCATACAATCTAATGGGACAGATTCAGATTAAATAAGTAAAAAAAAAATGATTTAATAATACTGAGTTGTAATAAATACTAAAGGACATAAGAAAGATAGAATGTCACATTTTCCCTGTCCAGTCTATCATCGATGGGCATTTGGGTTGCTTCCAGGTCTTTGCTATTGTAAACAGTACTGCAATGAACATTCGTCCTTATAGTAGAACGATTTATAATCCTTTGGATATACAAGTACTCCAAAACCTAAAATGCAATAAAAAAAGAAAGATAGAATACAATATCACATTTTTTTCTTTTACTTTAGCACAATTTCTAAGGGTGCTAACTAAAATTACAGGAGAACGTTTTCAATAGCCACTTAATGCTATTGACTCATGCTGTGCTAAAAATAACTAAAATGCTTATTTATTTTTCATACATAAATAGTTGTTAAATAGCATTTCTCCCTATATAGCTGTGTAAATAAATCTGTGTGCTTTCATATGTTCACTTTTACTAAATGTAGGATTTTATATCTATGTTAAATTTATCTTGTGAGAAAACATCTAATTTCCTATATTATAAAATATTTGAAATTAAATTTGCATTTTTTTCAAATATATTAGCTCTGTCTCCCATGGTTGCATTTTTGCCAAAAATGATAAGCACACCTTCTTTGACATCAACATCCAAGTTATTAAGACAGTGTAACGGATTTAGACAAAGCCATAAGGTTACTTCATCTAGGCTAACATCATTTCATTAATCAACACTTAGGCTTTAGTTTTTTTTGTTTTTGTTTTGTTTTGTTTTTTGAGATGGAGTCTCACTGTGTCACCCAGGCTAGAGTGCAGTGGTGAGATCTCAGCTCACTGCAACCACCACCTCCTGGGTTCAAGCAATTCTCCTGCTCAGCCTCCTGAGTATCTGTGATTACAGGCATCAGTCATCATGGCTGCCTAATTTTTGTATTTTTAGTAGAGATGGGGTTTCACCATGTTGGTCAGGCTGGTCTCGAACTCCTGACCTCATGACCCACCCGCTTCCGCCTCCGAAAGTGCTGAGATTACAGGCATGAGATGCTGCACCCTGATGCCTTTAGTTTTTAATCGTCTGTGAATATTTAGTTTTTCTTCCTAAACCCTTGCCTTCCCTACCTTTTGATAGTTTGGAATTGCAGACTAATTGAGAGATATCCCAACCTGAAATGGCCAAGGCCATTTGGTTGCATTTGACTTTTTCTCATCAAGGCAAGAGAAGAAAAGTGAACGCTCTCATTCTTTTCTTTCCTTTTGTCTGATATTGTCACCACTCTTTATCTCCCATGGCAATAAAGGACAAAGACTGTTAGGGGCTAAGAAAATAGAAACAGAGCTTCCCGCTTTTGTTGTAGGCGTGCCTATATTAGCCTCTGACAAAGCAAGCGGAAAGCTCCTTGATAATCAGCTCAAGAAATTAGTACTGGCATTCATACCCTGTATTTTTAACTTTGACTCTTGTGAAAGCAGGAACAAGTCTAAGGAATAGATGAACACTTTGTCCTTACTGACTAAAGGATGCCCCTTCAGAATTCCTAGGTCCCCTTTATTCAAAATCTTGCCGAGTTTGAGAGTCCTTCAACCAAGTGTTTATAAGTAGCTGTGATCTGCTGCCAGATTCAACACTCCAGCTTTCAAGAGAAAAGTGAAAGAAACAATTTAAAATAAATTAAGCAGTGCTCAATGACAAGTGACACAGGATGGACACAAAAATGTAGTACATTTTCATCTACTTATATTTTCAATACAGTGTTATTTGGTTTAGCTTGGTTTTATCTTCCAGATTTTTAGTTTAAATTTGAATCATTTCTTTTTCTTTTTTTTTTTTGGCAATTTCATTTTTTTAAAAAAAGGTAAAAGAACCAGGTGCAGTGGCTCATGCCTGTAATCCCAGCACTTTGGGAGGCCGAGGCAGGAGGATCACAAGGTCAGGAGTTCGAGCCTGACCAACGTGGTGAAACCCCATCTCTACTAAAAATACAAAAATTAGCCAGGCATGGTGGTGGACACCTGTAATCCCAGCTACTCAGGAGGCTGAGGCAGGAGAGTTGCTTGAACCCAGGAGGTGGTGGAAATTGCAGTGAGCCAAGATCACACCACTGCACTCCAGCCTGGACAACAGAGTGAGACTCCACCTCAAAAAAAAAAAAAAAAGTGAAAGAACATATTGACAAATAAAGGTCTAATGCTTGAGTTTGTCCTGCAGAATTTTGAGCAGGATTTTCTCTCAAGAATAAGACTGCACCTCAAATTATTATCAATCCTTAAAAACAAACATTACTGAGCAATTTAATTTTAGGAAATAAAAATTAAATTTTGTGAGCAAATATCAATAGAAATGTTTTAGTTATTAAAATTCTTAATAAAATTTTGCATTAGAAATTAGCACATTTTTATTAACTCATGGGTCAATTTAAATTTGGCTAGAGAGCTTCATTTTACCAGCATTCTACATTAGGAATTTGAAAGATACAATATCATCTAGTGATACATATAAAAGCAAAGGCATAGAAGTTTGGAGTCATGATAACTTGGAGTTTGGGTTTCTGTGTGAATTTGGATCAGATGCATAACTTGTTAGAGTTTATTTGACAATTCCGCATAATACTTTTCATTCATAATATTGTTGGGAAGATGACTATTAGAGAAAATGATCCTCTCCCATAGTAGATGCTCCAGAAATGTCTGATTTTGAGCTTAAAAGGCAACTCAGAGGTTTCTATTTTTATTAAAAAAATCAAATTTTACTTTGGTCGATAAGAAGATAGGAACATTCTTGGCTGGAAAATGTCATGCTCTGACAATGGATAGAATTTTGCTCATGTCGGCTTTCTCTCCCTTTTCTTTCTTTCCATTCCTCTTATCTGCAATTCATTCTACACTGAATAAAAGAAAATTAAGATCAAACGCCAAGTATTTCCCTTACATTTTGGAGAAAAGTGCACTTCTCCTTTGCTTAGAATGTAAGGAATCAGAATATTATAAAAGCTGCTAATCATGCAAAACCAGGGAAATACATACCAAGAAGGAAATAAATTAAAAAGAGCATTTATGGAGACAGGCTGGGGTGATAAGAGTTTAAAACTTTGATCTTTTTGTTTACCTTAGAAAAATTATGACATATATATTCTCTCTAGCTCACAGTCTTCTCATTTTCAAAATGAGAAAAACAGTGAAATTATTATGTTTATTATCAGCATCAAATTATATAACCTTTGTGGTATTCCAAATATTGATTGCATCAGCATGTTAATCATTTATTTCCCCAAAATGACAATCTGCAAATTTCTTTATTTTGTGAAAGTATTCCATGATCTATTCCTATACATCAGGCGAATATTAGAGATTATTTTCTCTGCAACTTTATTATCTACCTATCCTCATATTTTGTTGTGAGATCATGAAAAGCTCTATCACACTCTCTTTATGCATTAAGTTATAACAAATTAGCAGTGGCTTATAAAGAGATATCAAATTAGAGTAAAATGTAACTGAATATATCATAAATTATTGGTTTATTAATGTTTTCTTAATTTCTTGTAAGCATGAGAGAAGAAATTGGATATGGGTAGCTTTTAAATGACTTAAGTCTTACATAGGAGCTTTTGTGGTATGGTAGGAAGAAGGTCGATACTTAATGTTTTCAAAAAGCAAATGACCTAATGAAAAGTATGAAAGGCTATAATGTTGATAATAGAAAACTGGAAGGCAGTAAGAAAATAATTAAAAGACCTTTGCAGATGTAGGGTTGTGAGATGAAAAAGGATTAGGTCTGGGTTATGATCTAAGACTTGGATTTAGGTGAAGAAATTAGTGTAAATCTGAGTGACAGTTTCTTGAAGAAAAGAAAAAACAGTTGTGAATCATAATAGCAATTATCCTGACAGAACAGAACTGTGGTGGCTTACCAGCTCAGGCCCAGAGAGTACTGTTATATTCTACTGAATGTGCTAAAATTGTCCAGGTTGAGACCATTCCTGAGGTCTTAGAAAAAATAACAGATATGGAAATTATAGTTAGGCAGCTTGGTTTTAAATCAGAAGTTGGACAGTCTTTTAGATAACAAAGATTAAGATCTATTGTTATAAGACTGAGGACTCAGAGACCAAATGTCTGTGGCATATACAAAGACTAGAGAATAGAAAAAGAAAATGGAGTTGGGACTACTTCCTTAGGAGGGCAACCGTAAGAATCCACTGTCATCACTCAACTTAACAAAACATGCAGTAGGTCACAGAATATCCATTTGTTTAAAAGGGAATCTGAATATCCCGAAAGACAGCACTGTCTCAAAAGCTACAATCTTTAAAATAAAACATCTAGAAGGGAGGTTTATTCAGCTTGCAGCACGTCCCTATCTTGCTTTTTTTTTTTTCCCTCCTTTAGCTTAAGGTATGTTTACCATTCTATTTTTATAAACCACATCTTTATAATACATGTTCTCTTTGTTGAAATGTATGTCTTTCTTAAGATGTAAACAACAAGGTTTCCCTTAGTTTACATTTTGCATAGATAACTCTGCATCAAGCATAGAGTCCGTAAAGATTGCTATATAAATAAGTGCCTTCTGATAAAAAAATCACTTCGTAAATATTTTCTCTTACAGAATAAAAAAAAAAAAAAAAAAAAAAACTCTTGTATTTATTTCACGTCTTGTCAGTGGTTTGGATTTGTTCTCTGATCCAAATTCTGATGAAGAAGTATCACTGCTCCGAAATGGTTAAGATTTATTTTGAACAAAGGGTTGCTTTTAAAATACACCAGCATTGTACATTGCAGGGCTGACACTTACCTCCGTTTCTCTGCTATTAGGCTTAGGTGGTCATAGCTGTCAGTAAATCCAAAAAACAAACAAACAAACAATACACAGCAGTGGAGAGGCCAGGTTCCGGCCCAGCTGTCTTATGCTAAAACGTTACACCAGGGCATGAGCTTACACCCTTGCTTACCTCCCTCTCTAGACACTGTGGAGTGCAAAGAAAGCTGAGAAAACAGATCTCTCCTATTTTCCAGGTTACTGTCACAGTCATTAAGACAAGAGTTGAGTTTTCTGTGTGTGTGCCTATTCCAAGTCACAATTCATAGATCCTTGTCACCACTGAAGAAAATATGAGACCACAGACTGTGTCTTGATGATGGAATTTTTGACACAAACACAGAAAATTTTTCTCCAAAGAACATATTACACACACACACACACACACACACACACACACACACACACACACAGGTTTACTTACTTTTAAAATAACATTCAGCATAAGGATGAATGGAGCTATGACCCTTAAGCATGTCAGGTAGAATTGCAAATTCACCAACTTTCTCAAGGTAACATGTCAATATGCATTAAGAATCAATAACCTTAATAATTTTCAGTTTTCTTAAATTTACTTTTATTTAAAAATAATTATATTTTTTGGAAATTATTTCAACGAATGAAGAGAGGGAGATGCTTTAAGTGTTTCAAAATAATTTAAAATAACCAGTAATTATCTGGCTTTTTTGGAGCAGCAAGTGAATCCCCAGCAAATACTATTAATGCAATTAGCAGAGCTCTGACTTCCCCAGAAATATTAGCCTGTGGTCTGTGTATCCCCAGGCTGTGCCATGAGTGAACCCTCAAAGAAATGTCACCTTGCAAACAAGGGTATTTTTTTCTCACATAGAACATTTGTCTGAGAGGAAGGTCTTTTGCTTTGATGAAATCTTAGTATTACAAAATCAGCAACTTTATATGAAAGAGAAGAATGAAAAAAATAAAGGAATTTATATGACTCAAAAGAGCAAACAGAAATACTAAAAAAAGAATTTTTAAAAAGATGCGTTTGAATGTTGAATGATATTTCTCTTATCAGACATAGAAGTAAAGATAAATAGAAAATATGGGGTTGAAATTGACTAATGTGATATAAATTTGATTGTAAAGTTTTTAAAAGACTGTGCTAAAATTGAACATTCACTTTGGAATTGTGCTCTAGCACTTTTTAAACCATTCGCTATCTTTTTTTAATGTATAACTTTGTCATTGTAGACAGATAATCAGCTTTTTCAGGACAGAGACTGTATCTGATAGTTCTTTGAGCTCTCAAAACATATCCAGGTAAAAAGGTGATCAGGAGAATCACCACTGCCTGGAGTACTCTGATCTATTGATAAACAGACTTTTACTTAGAGACTGTTAAGTTTCTGCTTACAGTTTGGGGTTTTATTCATGGAAATGTCCATTTTTAGAGATAAAAGATACAGGTGATTTAAATTTAAAATCTAGTTTTACAGTTAAAGAAACAGAAATTTTAGAGGTCAAATGAGTTGTTGAAAGTTATACAATTAGTTAGTGTTATTCAACTAATTGGGAATTAGACCTTCTAAATCCACATCTAAGCTCATTAACCTAAATAATATATATTTTTTTATTTTCCCTCTAAAGATTAATATTTAATAAGGTAGAATTTCTGTCAAGTGATAAAATTGTATCACTATGCTCAATTTTAATAACAATGCATTTAAGGTATTTCTCTACATTACCAATTCAGGTAATACATCCTAGACTTGGCAGTATTTAACGTGAAAAGCTATAGCTTTTAATCATGTTTTTCTACTTGGATAAATGGTGTTTGTGTTTTGTTGTTATAAGAGTGATAGGGTTGCTAAAGCAACAAGACCCATAGAGAAACCAACCCCTCAAAAAACAAAGAAACCTAATTTAGTCTTAGGAAAACTTAATAACATTTTAAAGTACAGATAATGAGAAAAGTGAGATTCATCACACTTACTTAAATTATATTTTCAATTCTAGTCACCACTTTAAGGTGGTCTTTGACAAACTACAACACTTCCAATGAATATCAACTATAGTTTAAAGAATCTGAATGACATTTCTCTTTTAAGAAGTAGGTAACTGGGAAAAAATGAAAAATGATTCTACTCTCACAAGGACCTAGAAAAGACTTAAAAGATGATAAGTAGGTGAATAGGCATAAATAGGATGAAGTAAAGCTTTTACTATTTTTCTATTTTCAAGGCATTAATTCTAAAAGCCCAATTCAAAACCAAGTAACTATAATTGTTAGCTATACAAAGAGGAGGAAGAAAAGAAACGTGGATTGGTGTCCCTGTTAAACAGCAGCAATTTTTGGTGTCCCTGTTAAACAGCAGTTATGCTTTTGTGCAAATTTAAATTAGATGGTATCTGTCTATAGATTATTAATCAAACAGAAATATTCAGCCAAAGTTTCCTCTTGTGATTATTTTATTTTGCATAATTTGCCATTTGCACTTCATCTGCAGCTGCAATCTCATTGATATAAAAGAAATGTCAACTTCAAAGTTGCCATCTCTTACAAAGTATAAATTCAGCTTTGTGGATTAATGTTACAAGTGGCCTATTCTTAAGATAATTAAATGTGAATGAGCCATGCTTTACAGGTAATCAAATAGAAGTCTTTTTCCCAAAGATGTGCAAGAATAGATTACCTGAAGATTTAGTTCCCTGCTTTTCCTTATATACATAGAAATCAACTAACACATTTAATTAAATTGACATGGAAATAAGATTAAGAAAAAAAGTTACTGTTCTTTTCCAAAGTATATATTTTAATAGATTTGAGAAAATCTATTAAAATACTTATTCATTCAAGAGGAAGTTATTACATTATCATCTTAGTTATTCAAAAATGATTGAACAGGAAGTTTGTGTGTTTGAAACTGAAGAGTAAGCTCTTAAAAAAATAATCCTTACGCAAATAACTAAAAGCTGGGTACAACACAAAAACACAGCTAGCTGAGTGAGGGCTTAGGCGCATGAACCAAGCAGGGAGTTTCCAAGGCAGAATCAAAACTTGTGGAAGCATAGAGTAAAATCCCTAAAAAACCATGTGAGGGTGCTCTCGGGTAACAACAGCTCCCAAAGAGTCAAAGACAGAAAGGAGAGATCAGGAAAAAGGAACCCTTAATTCAGTGCATAAACTCAAGGTAAGTTCCTGGTTGACCACTGGGACCACTCATGGGGTGAATGGGGAACAGTGGGCAAAATTAAAGCAACTTAAACTAAAAATTACAAAAAAGTGAGATGTGAGCTACAATGCACTATACGTGTGACAGTCTACAATTTGAGTTTAAACAAGTAAATTGCCTGCTAAAATAAAAAGCTTCAACAATCTGTTGAAGGAAAAATAGAACAGAATCCAGAATATATTCAGCATAACATTCACAATATCCAGGATGCAATTCAAAATTACTCAATATAGAAATGCTGCGAATGTGACCCAATACCAAGGTATTAATTAACATATGCCAATCAGGATGGTGCAGCGGCTAGAATTATCGTATGAGGCTTGTTAAGCACCTCTTATAACTATGTTCTTTGAGATGAATAAAAACGCAATTGTAATGCATGAAAGTATAAAAACTCAGCAAAGATACAGTCAATGTAAAAAAGAACGTGAAATGTTAGAACTGAAATAAACAAACATCTGAAATAAAATCACTGGGTAAGCTTAATAAGAGAATGGCCATTAAAGAGAAAATGGCCAGTGTAATTGAAAATCTGTCAATAGATTTCACTAAATCAAAATATGAGAGATATGTTAAAAATTCTAACCAACCTAACAGAGCCTGAGAAATCTATGGGATAATGTCGAAAGTTTTAACATATAAGCAATTGAGTCCCAGAAGGGGAGATAAAGAAAATGGGGCAGAAGAGCTGTTTGAAGAAACAATGAGTTTTACCATTTTTGATAAATGAACAATAGCTAAATTTAATAGTTGAGGAAATGTCAAATTAGACAAATTCAGAATATATTTTGTAGATAATCATACTTAAATTTTTCAAAGCCTACAGCATGAGGAAATTGTAAAGTCTTCAGTGAAAATAACATATAATTTTAGAAGTGTAATAATTGAATAAATTGAATAAACTTGAATAAAACAGACTTCTCATCAAAAACCCATAAAAACCAAGAGAGTAGGGAAGAAACAGAAATCTTTACACAGATAAAAAGTAAAAATAAAGTTGTAATCTCATAATTTAAAATGTAATGAGACATGTTTCGAAAATTAATGTGAAATAAATACATATTTACATGAAAAACCAAGGAAATTTATTTCTATCAAACCTACACTCCAAAAAGCATGTTTTTAATCGAAAAAAAAAAAAAGCTCTTTAGGCTGAAGGGAAACTAGGAAATGACACAAGATGAAATGCTTGGATCTTTGGTCATAAATAAACAGCATTAAAAATGTTAAAAATATGAGAAAATATAAAAAAACCATTTTTTAGAATTTCTTCAAAATATACTCTTTAAAGCAAATATAAAATTAATTATGAATTTTTAAACTGTATGTATATAAATTCAGATGACAATTTCAAGTAAAGGACAGTGGGGAGAAGCAGACCTATTACATGATTGCAAGGGTTCTATATTTTACACAAAATGCTACAAAAAATCGAAGTATACTGCTACGTACTGTTCATTATTAAGGATGTAAATTGTAAGGCACAGAACAGCCACTTAACAATGATACAAAGAGGTATAGGTAAAAAGCTAATAAAGAAATAACTGATTTCTAAAAATATATTCAAGTAGTTAAAAAGAAGGCAGCAAAGGGAGATCAGAGAACCAAAACATGAAAGATGATCATATAAGGACAGAAAAATAAAAGATGACTATCGTAAAACCAGTAATAAAATAGAACTAAAGGGTAAATGTATCAGCATTATAGTAAATGGTAATCAGCTAAGCGCTCAAGTTAAAAGGCAAAGATTATGTTTGAATATTTAAAAAAAAAATACGACCCCAATATATACTAACCAAAAGGGACAGATTTAAATACAAAGGCACAGAAAAATTGAGAATAAAAGGATGGATTTACAAGTGTCAGAAGGCCGAAGTAGCAATAATCATATCAGATAAAACAGACTTCAAAATAATTAGTATTACCAAACAGAGACATATTTCATAATAAAAAGGAGAGGAAGTCACAACAATCATACATGTTTATATACCTAATAAATGAAGTTTAAATTTTTTAAAAAACTAAAAGATTTAAAGGGAGAAATAGTCAATTTTACAATCATATTTTGAGAGTAACACATTCTTTCAACAATTAACAGAAGAAATGCTCTAATGAAGGAATCATTTATTCCCTTTTTATTTTATATTTCTAGATCTTATGAGTACTGCTTTAGACCTTTGGTAAAGAAGTACAAAAGCCAAAAAATATAAGCTATTTGTCCCAGCCGAAATCCCAGCAATAAGATATTGAAAGTTTTTTTTTGAGGGGGAAGCACTATAGTTAGAAATCTGCTTAATTAAAAGCTTATATCCAAGATATATACACACACAAACACATACACACGCACATATTTTACACATATATATGAAATATATATAAAATACATATTAATATATAAATAATGTATATAAATATATATATGTAAAGGGACTTTATGGTATTTCTCTTTCTGGATCCTGTTTTGGGGAATATTTTAAGTTGGCTAAAACTTTTTTCTAAATTACATACATGGTACTTACATTTGCTTCCTTTCTTAAAAATTGTTCCATTTATTTTTAATCCACCTTACTCTTCCTTTCTCTCATCTATCTTTTTTGCATTGTCTTACCTGATCTCTTTGGCTTTATAAGATACCAGAAATTACTTTGTATTGTGAAAAAAACTTGACCTTGGTGTGTTTAATGGCTAGGGAATGGGCTAATTACAGAGTAAGCTGATTGGCGTTGGGTTGCCTACCAGCCTCCAGAGAACATCCTTACAGTGTGATATACTGTGGAAATGTTGCACTGTCTCCTCCTGCTGTGTGTCTCTGGGGAGACCCAGGATTCATTGTGCAAATAGTATCCTTGATTCTGAGGAATATGTGTTTTACCTTCTAGCTGTGCCCGCTTCTCATGTAGTTAAATATTAAGCCTTAAAAACTGCTTTTCTTCCCATATTCACTAAAAGGCTCCACTCTGAAGCTAATAATCTAATTATGAAACAAGTAAAAAAAGCCAAAATACAACTTTCTAGCATTCAGCTAGCTATCCTGAAACGCTTTTGTAAAAGAAATTTACATCTTTAAGGATATCTCCATTTGTAAGAGTGTCTACTTCTGTACATTAAAAGTTTTTACCATTGTTTTAAATTCATAAGTCATCCCTTTGTTTAAGGTGCTTTCCCTGGCCATCGTAACTAAACTTTACTTATATAATTTTTTCCCTTGGTTTGAGTAGATGATAATATTTAGGCCAAACATTTTAGCTTTGTACTCTGATATAAATTTTCTGCTTTGTCTTACAAGAGCTGTCCCTTTAGAACTCCAAATTTGGGGTTGCTTAGCTAATAATTGCTTAGAGAAGAAAACAGGTCATCAAGAGACTGACAGTCTAAAATAGTGGAGAGAAACTTTGAAATATGACAAGTGAAGAATCTTACAAATCTGTAAGATTTGTTTCACTGTACGTCTATGTGTTTTATACACACTTATAAGCACATATGATGTTTTACCACCAAAATATGCAAAAGAGCTCTAATTACTTGGCTTGAAGAAAAAAATGCTTAAATCAAATACTTTAACTGAAAAATAAAAATTTTACCTCAAATAGTTTCCTAGTTCATGTGACTGCAGTAATCTTTGGTAAATCAAGACTGTTTTAAAGTTACTGGTAAAATAAAACAGACACTTTAGAATTTAATTTAGAAATTCAGTTTGAATTACTCAGGCAGGTCAGATACTGCCTTTGCTAGGTGTCTTCAGGTCATAAACTGCTTCTGTGATATTTTTGATAATTATTTGACTTGTTTATTTTATAACTATTAGATTCTAGGCTCTAAAAAAAATAGACGTGAGTTCTTCTTGGCCTACCTATGCCTCCTGTCTATGCAGGAAAGGGTAAGGCATTATCTGCAGCTCTGCCCTTTGTTCCGGGAACTGCATCTAACACAGAATTAAAATTGTTTATCTTCTAGGTTTTCCACTATAAACAAGTTAGTAAGAGTCAACACTGTGACTAATAAAATTAAAACTACTAGTTATAAAGGAAACAATTTTATATACAAAGGATATATGAAAGTAGGATGTGTTTTTACAAAAAAGATTATAAAAAGGCATAAAAATGTGTTTTTTATGAAAGGAAAAGTAATTTCATCTCATTTAGAGGTTTTTAAGAATTGTTTCATATTAAAGAAAAAAATGGTGGATAAAACCAAATTGATATAGAAAACTGAAAAAGTAAGTAAATATTTGTCCCAAGGTAAAATATTAGAACAAAACTGAAAGTTTAAGCAAGTTATAGAAGGCTCTGGCAGATTAATCTTATAAAAGGAATTTTGTTTGTGATCAAGTTGTCTAAAATTTAAAGGGGATTATTTCATTTTTTTCTATAAATTAAACATGAATATAAAAAGCACACCAATACAGGGCCAGCATCTGGGCCCTTGTGTTGAAATAATGGTTTTCCTGGAGCACTGATCTGCAATTTAATAGAAAATTATTAAAGTTTGTAAAAGGCCTATAAAAATCTTACTTTATGATCAAACTGTTTGAGATTGGATACATTTGTTTATAAGATTTTATTAAAATAAGTTTTAGCATTAATAATATGCTATTGAAAAGTATTTTTTTTTCTTTTGGACAAAGTTTTCAGTTAATATTAAGAGATAGTAAAAGATTTTTAACTTGAGTAAACTACAAAAAAAGAAATAAGATTGTTGTCTTCATGCTATCTTTATGTCTTATTGTTTGAGAAACCGAGTCTCCTCTCAAAGCATAAATGTTTTTGCTTTCTAAAATATTTGCCTAATTTTTGATGTCAGATACTTAAAATCATAGATATTTGACAAACTTTCCAAAATCAAATTTCAAATTCTGTCTTTCTGATCTCATTAAATTTTTAGATATTAGGTCCCCTGAAGTATAAGAAAAATATATTCAGCTTATTTGGTACATTAAAGTCATATAGAAAGCATTATAAATTATAAAATAATGTTTAACTATATTTGGGTTATATTTTTATAAATGTGTTATTAGTACGTGTTCCAAGATAGTACAGAATTTCCATAATTCTGATGTGTTAGTATGTGTTATCAGTAATTATAATTATTATGATAAATTTTTGTACGCCACAGAGGTAACCAAATTTCCTTGTCAATGGTGTCTTTCACCACAGCTGTGCTAAGACTTCTGTCATCCACAGTTGTTTTGCTTTGATCCTTCTCCAAATATGGTTCATCATCAGCTAGAGTATAAAACTTGCTTCTTTAGGGGAGTTCATAGAGAGGATCTTGATAGACATGCTTCAAAGCAGGTTTCTGATAATTTTGGAGACTGTACCATTGGACAACAGAAAAAACTTCCAGGGCTTTCACTGAAGAACAGAAGTGATCATGAGGATTGTTGGCCCAATATCAGAAAGAACAGAAGTTAATTGCATGGGACTGGTCTATTAGATACTGAAATAATTTTTATGACTTTTTTGTTTGAAACATTGATTATGTTTTGTTTTTCAGATTCAAGAAAGCTTTTTCTTTTGAGCTATTTATAGCTTTTAACAATTGAGTAAAGTATACTCTTGTGAACAAAATTTGAAGCGTATTTCCTTCTGTCTGATTTCTCCAGAATTTGTAAACTATTTGTAAGTATTCTTAATTCATAGCAACATAGTTATTTGTATAAGTTGAATAAGAATCTGTTTCATTTTTAACAGGATACAGTTAGAACACTGCTTATTTTATCATGGCTTCAACTAGAAGGGCATATCTTCATATATGAATGCTTTGAGAAATTAAGATTGATTTTACAGATTCAATAACAGCCCCTTGGAAAGACTTGTCTCTTGTCTACATAGTTCCTTTGCAGTGTTGCTGATCTATGGTAAGTAAAGAATGCCACTTTCTGACAGGCCCAAGAGTCTCAAGTTTTTTGGGGTACTTCAATAAGAGAGAAACTTACTCACTTCATAATAGGTATCTAGAGGCACAGATAAATTCTTGGCTGGGCTTGCAAAGTTTTAAAAGTCTAATCTGAGATTCCTTACAAAAAAAAGTTCCAGCAAAGCCAATGTTTAAAAGCCTACATGGACAGTAATTCTTGTTGTACTTTGTGCAATTAATCAAGCCAAGCGTAACAAAACTAAAACTTAATGTTACAAATAAATTGGTCGCTCTATGATTTCATTGGTAAAAAATGGGGGAATAGAGAGAGGAAAATTATGTTTCAAAAGAGAGAGTAGTAAACCTATTATTAGATTCTAGCCTTGTCCATTAGTTTTGAGTTTTCATTTTTTCCCCACATTTTGGTCTGAATCCTGAATTCTTTACTTACTACAAGTCTCCAAACTAACATTTTTCATTTTCCATTTTTTCTTCCCTTTTTCTGGTTTGAAATCACTAGAAATTAAAACCGTGCTTTTCTTAAAGCCCTGCAAACTGAAGCTAGACAACTTAAACATCAGTAAAAATACAGCAACTTATATATAAACAACCTTCATGCCTCCCTGCTGATGTGTGGACTTCTCAGAACGTTCACTTGAACTCCTGGTTCCAAATTACAATCCAGAAGAATCTGTCAAGTTGCTATTGCAATCTGAGGATACCTTACAGACTCTAGAAAAGCTAGTCTACAGAGGGACTGCTCCAGACATTAACTTTTGTTTTTCTTCTGTTTCCATAGAAATGCCTTATTAAAGAGCTGACTGTCTGCATCACATGTAAAGGCAAAGCCCATCTGTAATGCTACCTCTGAGAATGAGACAGAGTTGTTTAACTGAACTGGTATATATTCATAACTAAGAGACTAAAGAAGATTTAAACAATTTGTTCTTTTCTGTATATACCAATTTGTCTTTCTGCTTTTTTGTCTAAAAACCTTTAACCCCAAATCTACCAAAGCTTTGCTTTTAATTTTTTAAAATTATTTTATGTTTCAAAGTTGGTACCAAAAGAAATCAAAATATTTTATCCCAAAATATATTTATTTAACATATCATAAAATGACTGCTGTAGTGCCAACAAACAGAAGTAGCTTTGCAAAGCTATCTTTCATCGGGAAAAATCTGCATCTGTAGAGAATTTCCATTACTATACCTAGGCCTCTTCTACGCCTTTCCTAGACCTAGGAGAGATTGAGAGGCTGACACATTTAAAAATCTAAAAGGTGTTTACCATCTATTTTCTCTGAGGGAAGCTTCATCTACCTAACCAGACTATCTTTGCCAGTCAAACCTCTTCCTTTCTCTCTCTTATAAACCTGCCTTACAATTAACATCTGTTTTGGGGCATGCTCTGAGTCCACGTTCTTTCTATCATCTAAGATGACATTAATATAAATTCTGTATCTTATTGTTGGCTTGAGTCCTTATTCTGAAGCTCCCATGTATACACATTAAATAAATTTGTATATCTTTTCTCCTAGTAATCAATCTGCCTCATGTCAATGATTTTTCAGTGCCCCTTAGTAGGACAACCCCCTTTAGTAGGTAAGAGGAGAAGATCAGGGGAGTTGCATTGTTTAGGATGCTCACCTTGCCTGTCAGGAATGAAAAGGAAAGCAGGTTCACTCTTATCTTTGACTGAAATGTTCTGCTGCTCCTGTGGATAACCAATGTAAGTAAGTCAGAATGAGAGAAACAAAAAGCAGGGAGATAAAAAGATTTAATGTACTCCAGAGTGTTAGAAGGTTAGAGAACGAAAATAACAATATAGGGCCTAACACTTTACACTACCTGGTTTTCCAAAAAAGTGTGTATCTGAAATTATAGATACTGATATGCATGACTGTCTATTAGATGAGTTATTTGGCAGAAACCATCCATTGTAATACTGGAAAATATTTACACAATAATGAATGCCAGTCTTAGGATATTACTTATACTTTGAATTTTAGTGTTAATGCAAGTTAAAGTTTTGCTTAAACATTTGTTTCTGAACTTTAGTATTCTACAACCTCTTGCACAGTTACCTTTATGTTTTTAAAACATGGAGTGCCAATTTGTTAGATTTCATTTTGTTAGCATTGATGTGTCATTTCAGCCTTTTGATTCTGAGCATTGATTCTACAATTCACTATAATTGCTTGCTTTTCCAGATTTATATTGTTCTTAAGTTTTATTTGTAAAAAACCCTCTCTACATCAATTGAAGTTATTGACAGAAAGTAGGAAGGGACCTGAAGAGAGTTCTGTGAGTGATCTCATGTCCTTTCCCTCCAAGTTGACCTTACATTTTAATCAGCATTTAGACTGTGATTGTCCAGCTGGGTAAATATTAACTTAACTCTTGTAAAGCCACTACTTCTCTTCTTTACCCTCAAACCATTTCAGAAAGCATTAAAGCATGGACTGATAAAAAAAAAAAAAAAGTGCAGTATCTATTAAAATGCGCATTTTGGTGAATGGATTACCAGAACAATTTGTTACAAGACAACCTGGGGTTGGTTTGACATTTCATGGTTTTAGGGACTTAAGCAGGACATTCATGGTTACGAAATGCTTTATCTTAAGTGTACAGACACTGTTCATTTAAGTAATTCGTCACAGATTTTTGCTAGCTATGTAGCAGGCATGAAATGAACATTGGTTGGTCAAATGAATGAATGCCTATGTCATTTTGAATACTCTTTAATATTTTATACTCAATTGCTAAGGCTCTTTTTCAATTTTTCATTTTACAGATAATAATTTATTTTATTCAATAATCAGATCCATACATTTTTCCAGTATAATGCAATCTGAGACATTCTTATGGTCTAGGCATATCTGAATATATTTTGGTAATGTTATTCACCCTATTATTGTATAGAAGAACATTGTCCAAACTTGAGTATGGAAATTCCTGCCTTTATTTCATGGAGTTCATTCTTTTATTCATTCATTTGTTCAACAAATACATATGGAGTTCCTGAAATTCATTCCCACTCTCATTGGGAGAAAAAGCTCACTTACAAATCAAATTCTGCTACTAAAAGCATTTGCCTTTGCATCTTTTGATGTGGGGCTGATATTTAAAAACACACTTTGTTTCCTGTATGTCCAACACATGATTCCATGTGACATGCCCCAGGTATGTAGCTATTTGGGACTCTCACTGTATCCAAGCTTCACCTGCTTTGGAAGATCACTGCCTGTTTCTTAGGAAGGTTCCACAGGTATCCTCTTCATGATGGTAGGTTAAACCAACTCCATCATATATTGAAGCCATTATGAAGCCTCTGTATTACAAATTTTATTAAATGCATAAACAGTATGATTTTTGAAACTTAGAGAAACACTAAAAGAAAACGTATGCTATACGAATAAACGAAAAATGTGCTTTTCAAAGTCATTAATGAAAGGATTAACTTTTAAATACATGGCATATGAGGAACTGGATAACCAAACATAAAAGCTATTAACAGCCTGTAAATATTCCTTACATGCACATCATAAGAAATACCCAATGGGTCAGAGATACAAATAAGCAGAAATTATTCACGTATTAAAGAAAGGCAGTTTATTTATATACCTAGAGATGATATGCTCCTTTTCCAAAAGCATTAATGGAAACGATTAATAGATTTTTTTTTACATAAATGTTTTAAAAGTATAATACTTTACATGCCGAAAAGACCTCAGCAAAATATGACCAACTGCAACAACTATTTGTGTTTTGGATCTTAGAATAATAATTGTAACTTTTATCTTAGATACTTTAAATTCTATCACTGATAAAAACTTAATATACCTAATATTTACAGCTTCAAAGAATGGAGAAGAATAAAACTAGCAAGCTGAAAGAAAAATGGACACAACATGTGACCAGTTTATGGAAAGACATTAAAATGTCTTTATGTCACAAGTGGCAGGATTTCATTCTTTCTTATGGCTGAATAATTTTCATTGTATATAAACAGACCACATTTTATTTAGCTATTCATCCATCAATGGACACTAAGGTTGTTTCTGTATTCTGGCTATTATTAACAATGCTGCAATAAATATGGGATTGCAAAGACAATGGGGGTACATGAAGTATATCTTCAAGATACCGATTTTATTTTGACAACTCCAATTGATGAACTGGAGAATATTATGTTAAATGAAATAAGCCTGACACAGGAAGACAAATACTGTATAATCTCAGTTATATGTGGAATCTTAAAAGGTCGAATTCATAGAAGCAGAGGAGAATGGTGTTTACCAGAGGCTAAGGAGGAGAAAAAAGAACAATGTTGGTCAAAAGGTTATAAACTTTCAGTTATAAAATAAACAAGTCCTGGAGATCTAATGTGCAGCATGGGCGCTAATGAATGTGTGAATTTGATTGGGGTAATTATTGCACATTACATATGTATATCAAATCAACACATTATATACTTAGAATATATGCAGTTTTAATTTGTCAATTAAAATTTTTAAAATAAAATTTTAAAAAGTTTTAAACTAAAAATTTTAAAATGTTTTAAACATATGAAAAGATACTCAAGTTCCTTATAATGAGAACAGTGCAACTAAAATGCATATATGATTGCAATGCTACTGTGATTAGGGAGAATACGAACTCAAAAACAGTTGTGTAGTTTTTGTATAACCAACAGGATTGGCAAATAAGTAACATGGAAAAAACAAAAAAACAAAACAAAAAGCATCACACTGAGTAGTATTTTATTCCCACAAGAAAAAAGCCAAAATCCTGTCTTGGAAAACATGGTGACCCCATGGAAAGACAGGCATTTTTTTCCATTACTGTTGGAAAGAAAATATGGGGAAAAAATCATAGAGTGTAATTAGGCATTTTTTGAACAAAACTGTACATGCATTTGCCTTTTGACTCAGTAATCTGACATCTAAGAGTCTTTTCAAAAGCATGTAGCCAAACATGAGAGAATGTCTGATAATGGTATTTTCTCATACATTCTAAGTTTTTCTAAGAATATTTGCTGTCATCTTTTCTAAGTTTTTAAAAATATTATTATAATTATTATTATTATTATCATCATTGAGATGGAGTCTTGCTCTGTTGCCCAGGCTGGAATGCTATGACATGATCTTAGCTCACTGAAACCTCTACCTCCAGGTTCAAGCAATTCTCCTGCCTCAGACCCTCCTACTAGTGGGGATTACAGGTGTGCACCACCATGCTCAGCTAATTTTTGTATCTTTTTAGTAGAGACAGGGTATCCATGTTGGCCAAGCTGGTCTTGAACTCCTGATCTCAGGTGATCCACCTGCCTTGGCCTCCGAAATGCTGGGATTACAGGCATGAGCCACCACACCCAGACTTAGATATTATTTTTAAGAACAAATGACTAGAATCACCCCCAAATAAACATCAAGAGGGACAAGTTATATAAACTATATTATATTCTCACACTGGATTATTAGGTGATTGTAAAAAAGCTTAAATGTATCTTTATACATTGCTATGGCAATTTTCAGGATATATGTTAAACAGAAAATAAGCAAAAAAAAAATGGGTGCAGAACTATGTATACGGTGCAGCCTTCTGTGTGAGGAAAGGGGGACATGGATAGTTAGATTTCCACACTAAACTAGAAATATAAACTGAAAACGAATTAAAGGGCTTACAAATTGAAGAGAAAATGGAAATGATAGGGAAGATAGCAACGGATTATAGGAAAGCTCACGTAACCGTGGACAAGCTACTTTACTGAACAGCATCTTTATTTATTTGAAGAAAAAGGAAAAGAGAAAGGAAGGGAAAGAGGAAGGAAGAAAACTTGACAAATCTTGATTTATTTACCTTTTTTATTCAATATGAGGCTAAGTGGCATCACATATAAGAAACTGCAGTGTTTTGCATATGAAAAGTACTACAATTAGCAAAAGTAAACAGTAATCTTGATAAATTAAATAAAACCTACTTTTATATATTTATTTTTTAGTACTGCATGTGTTTTATTCTATTATATATCTTCAGCATGCCATTATCTGGATTACCCATTTCTGCAACTAAAATTATGTTTGGCTTAATCATTATAATTTATTAAGACCTTTGGAATTTCAGTTAATAGAAATCCCAAACTGATTAGTTTACTTCTTAGCTCGGACCTACTTTTGGGACTCAGAAAATATCCCTGAATAAATCTGACAAGCAATATTTTGCTCTCAGAACCTACAAATGACGATTATTTCTTAACTACTAATTTCTATCACATACAGGCCCATTTAATAGTTACTCCATAATAAGATTATTGCTACTATAACTTTGCCAGCATATGTATTTTTGATATAATTACAGCAAATGGGACACAATAAAAATTAATGGGTATGTGTTTCTAAGGCTGACAACTGTTCATCAGATTGCATAGTGTAAACTGCAAAATATCTTATTTCCTTAAACAAAGCATCTTTCAACCGGCAGACAAAGGCATGAGAGGACAGAGATTGTGAAGGACCATGCAACCAGTATTTAACCACCTGGAACCCAAAATGACACCCATCACTTTTGTTTATCTACCATTAGTAAGAACTATTCTCATGGCTCCACTAGATGCCATGGCTCAGAATTGTAATCTCTAGCCTGGACAGCTGCTGCTCAGCACCAACTCTCTACCATGGAAAGGAGGCATGATTGCTTTGCTGGTCACCATACAGCACCAACGGTAGCTTTCTAAGCAGGCAGCAAACACAAGCCCACAATATTGCATTGGAAGGACAAGCAAGAAGAAAAGCATGGCTCTAGAAAAGGTCATCAAACTTTTTCTGTGAAGGGACAGATAGTAAATATTTTAGTTTTTGCAGGCTATGTAGGGTCTGTGCTACATTCTTCTTTCTTTCTTCCTCCATCTTTCTCTTCTTTCCCCCTTCCTTTCTTCCTTTTCTCTTTCTCTCTTACTTCTTTTTTCTCTCCTTATTGTCCCTAATCCCTACCTCCCTTCTTTCTTTTTTGCTTGCAGATTGTACAAAAACAAGCCACAGGCTGGATTTGCCCAATGACCAATATAGTTTGCTCACCTCTGCTGTAGATGAATGCTTTCTAATAGAACATTCTGTAAAAATGAAAGGGTTTTATTCTGTAATATTATAGTAGAACCAATAACTTGTAGCTACTGGGTATATGAAACATAACTCATTCAAAGGAAGCACTGAATTTTTATATTTACTTAAGTTTTTAACAAATTTACATTTAAATAGTCACCTATGACTAGTAGTTACATATGGGACAGCACAGGAAATGCAACATTTTCCAAAACAATGTCCCTATCTTATCTAGCTACTTCCTCCTAACTAAATTAGACCTGCAAATATTACATAATTATACAGTTGACTCTTGAAAAACATGATGATTAGAGGTGCCAACCTCCCATGCAGTCGAAAATCCACACATAACTTTTGACTCTCTAAAATCTTAACTGCTAATAACCTACTGTTAACTGGAATCCTTAACCAATAACATAGTCAATTAACACATATTTTGAATGTGATATGTTTATATACTGTATTCTTATGATAAACTAGAAAAAAGTTATGAAGAAAATTATATGTTTACATTACTGTTTTGTATATATCAGTAACATGAGTTGACATTGTCCGTTCATGATAAATTATTTAAAAAGGCAGCAGATGCAGATATCAATATACGTCTATATTAAGCAATTTAAGTTTTTTCTTTCAATGACATGGCTTTGCTTCTTGGGAGCACTCTGAGCATCACAAGTAAAATTTTACATGGGTTTCATGGTGTTATTCAAGGCTTATGTATGCATTAAACACAATAATAAATACATGAGAACTGGGAGAGATCACTTCTTACTGCAATATACAATTTACCAGAAAAATTAACTGCTCACATGGAGATTATCAGCATCATACAGAGTTTCAAGTAGATACTCTCAACACTTAAGATTACCAAATGGCAAAAGGAGGTAGCTACCAAATTATTATAGTAATACTTACTACAGTGAATTTTATGCAATTATGATTGAATGTTTTATCTCTTTTTTTATTTAGACAGAGTCTTGCTCTGTCACCCAGGCTGGAGTACAATGGTGCAATGTTGGCTCACTGCAACCTCCGCCTCCCAGGCTCAAACAGTGCTCCTGCATCAGCCTCCTGAGTAGCTGGGATTACAGGCACATGTTGCCACACTCAGCTAATTTTTTTTATTTTTAGTAGAGATGGGATTTCACCATGTTGGCCAGGACAGTCTTGAACTCCTGACCTTAGGTGATCCACCTGCCTCGGCCTCCCCAAGTGCTGGGATTACAGGTGTGAGCCACTGTGCCCAGCTGTATATTTATTTTTGTTTACATTTCTCTTGACTGTGAATTGTACCATGTATGATCTGCAAATCTTTGGGTGGATAAGTTTCGATAAGTGTCAACTTTTTATAATAGATGCATGTAATTTGTATTAGATTAGTAACTACACTTTTTTTTTTTTTTTTTTTTTTTGAGACACAGTTTAGTTCTTTTACCCAGGCTGGAGTGAAGTGATGTGATCTCGGTTCACTGCAACCTCTGCCCCTGGGATTCAAGGAATTATCCTGCCTCAGCCTCCCGAGTAGCTGGGATATAGGTGCACACTACCATGCCTGGCTAATTTTTGTATTTTTAGTAGAGACGGGGTTTTGCAATATTGACCAGGCTTGTCTCGAATGCCTGACCTCAGGTGTTCCACCCCAAAAGTGCTGGAATTACATGCATGAGCCACCGTGTCCAGCGTAGTATCTACACATGTTTTATACGTTCATGACATGCTTAATTTTTTAGGTTCATCTGCATGTTTTTTTCAAATTGTTACAAATCTCCAAAAAAATTTTCCAAAATATTTATTGAAAAAAATCCATATACAAGTGGACCCAAACAGTTGAAACCTGTGTTACTCAAGGGTCATCTGTACAATATTCAGTATGTTTTCTTCCTAATATATGTATTCTTGGTACAACCATTGTAGTTGTATGGCCATCTGGGTTGGGCTTGCCTACCACATTGCATGATCTTTGAGAAAAGGGTCTGCATGTAGTTTGCTTACTTATCTAGTCCCAAGGTCTAGCAGAGGACTTGGAACAAAGCATGTAACAAATATTTGTTAAATGGAACTTGGAAGATCTATAATCAAAGTGTTCTGGGGTCAGTCTGAGACACTGAGTAAAACTGGTTTACTCAATTTATTTGATACACTCACATAAACATTGTGAATTTTAAAGTGAATTATATTTTACAGCATTCCCTAAAATATTAAAAGCCTTGTATTTTGGATGTTTGTTTCCAGAATACTCAGTAACACCTCACTAAACACCAATTCTTCATGAAATGCATCTTGAGAAATGTTTTCGTAGGTCTTAAGACAGAGAAACAAAAGTAGTTTGTGTAGCTTATATATGATCTGGCCCAGTTCCATGCTTTAAGTCAAAGCTATACAATTGCAAATATAAGCCTCTCCAAATGAGAGGCTTTCGAAGAAAAACATGGCCATAATTATTTGTTCCCACTGCCATTACAAGGTGAAATCTCTTGCTCCACTCACTGAATCTGGGCTGGTGTGGTGACTTCTTTTCACCAATAGAATGTGATGAGAGTAATGTATGTTCTGGCCCAAGTTCTTGCCCACTTTGATTGCTACCACTGTGTGAGCAAGGCTGCACTAGCCCCCTTCAGGACAAAAGATCACATGGTGAAAAATGTCCAGCCATCTCAAGAGGCCGTTTCCTTGTTCAGCCACACTATTTGGGCCTGCTCAACTTTGTATTATGAGCTCAGATAACGCAGCATGGAGCAGAAAGGAGCTGTCTCAGCTGAACTGAGCCAGAACTGCTGGCCCACATATTGGTTAGCAACCGAATGATTATTTTATACTGCTAGGATTTGAGGTGGTTTCTACATAGCACAATCTAGCTAATATATTCCCAAAAATACCCCATACTATTACAGGAATATGAGATGATGTTACATGCTATTCAGGCAGATCATTGTGTCACCTCGATTTGCATGCTGAGTAAGTTATTCCTTTTCCATTTATTTTTTCAAGTCTTTTTAAGTCAAGAGAAATGTCTTCATTTGGTGATAGTATGTCTTCAATGCCTAATTCTTCCTATTCTTCCCTTTTAACAAAAGATTGTGTGTCTTTTGCTAGAATTGAATAACACTATATAGTTCTCATTTTTATTTTCAGAAGTATCTCTACTTATGACAAGTGATAATGGCTTTCCATATATAATAGTGATGAACATTTATCTTAAATAAAATGGAGTCAGTTAAGTTAGAAAAAGAAGTTAAAAAAATGCTACAAGAAGGACCCTGATATGGTAAAAATGGTCAACATGATACAGAATTGCAGCAACTTGGGAAACACTGTCTTAGGAAACCTAGTAGATATGGTGATGGCAGGCATTGGTTGCTAGAACAGAATTCAGTTTCCCAAAACCTTCACCTCAAGATTAACAGCACACAGAACGGCAAAAATCAACTTTAACCACTTTCCACTTTTTGCCTAGGGAAATCCTTCTTCTCAGAGGCAAGCAGCATCTTCTACTGCTCATCACTCCACATTTCACCACCCCCATCCTTTACTGTGCAGCTCAGACTGTGACCAGGTCAGATGCCATCATGCCTATCCTCATAGAGGAGAACTACACAAAATGTGATTATTGAAGATGACCACAAGTTTGGTGATGCTTTCTCACTGAGAGGTTGTGTCTATACCACTTTCCTTCTTCCCTTTGAATCTGAACAGGTATGTGACTACTTTGATCAGTAGAATATAGACTACTTTGATCAGTGGAAGTGGTGTTACCAATTTTGCTCCACTACCAGCTTCCTGTCTCTTGGAAAACTCTCTATGGGAGCCCTGAGATACTATGTAAGAAATCCAACCACTTTGAAACCATCATATTGTAAAGGTAACGTGTGGCATTTGATCAGTAGTCCTGGGTAAACCTGGCCTCCTAGCCATCTCAACCAGTCACCATTTTCTCTAAGGTCCTATTGTTTCCAAAGCACCCAGAGGCCTTCTTGGGCCTTCCAGACCAGCGCATTTGCAACTGAACACTATCAAGTAATCTCTGTGAATATCCAGTGGAAGACAATAATCTCCTTATTCAAATTACTAACCCAGGAAAACCATGACATATAATGCAATCCTGTTGTTTTATGCTACTAACCTTAGATATAGATCTGTTGTGCAACAGTAAATAGTTGAAATAGAACCAAAGAATTCTGAATACAAATAATTCTAAAAGGACCATCAAGAAACTTGTTTCCTAGTAGTCCTGACAACTGTGAAGTCTAACAGAAAGGCAACTTTGAAATGTGACCTGGAACATATAAAATCTAATGCAAATATTCAGTACGCTAGCTTCTCTTTGTTGGATTTAAATTCCACTTCTTGGGATCAATTACAAAAGCTTTTTGGGCTTCAGCTTCTTATTCATCAAAATGGAGATTAAAATACCCAATCATCTCACAAAGCTGCAAGATGATAAAATAATTACAGGGAAGTGAGAATTAGAAAGAGAAAGCTGATGTCTACTGAGTGCCTAGTATATGCCAGATATTTCTCCTGCCCCACTGCAGTGTGGTGACAAGAGCACAGACTTGCATTCAAGAAAGTAAGTGATATTAACTGCAAGATATTAAATAAGCCATTGACAACTCTGAGAATTTTTTTTTTGGAATGTGATAATTAAGGAGATTATTACTTATACTAATATCACTGGGTTATTTAAAATGAAAGTTAAATATGTTCATTGCTCTTAAGAGACATAATGAAGTTAAAAACTGCTTGGAAATATAAAACAACTGATGGTGACTGACAATGACAACAAATCTATTATTTTACTGGACTGAATACCTCTGTTAGAGTAGGTATCTAGGCAGACATGAGCAGGGCAAGAGAGTGTCGCTCCCAGGAATGTCAGGTGACCATTAGTAGATGGTCAGGCAGATGTTAAACTTGCTCTAAAATAATAATTGGTTGTGGCTGGTGCCAGGGAAAGGCAGTCTCCATATAGAAACACCCGAAGCTGGTGATCAGCAGCTTCCTGATAAGATCACAGGAGTTGAGTGAGTGGAGCTCAAGCATGTACACTAACAGGCAAAATGGAAGAGTTTAACTGGTATATGACCTTCTTGCAACACTTGACTGGTAAGGGGAAAAACACCTCAAGTGAGCATGTGCACAACTTCAGTAAGCACATTGTGCATGCAGCCCCTCCCACGTGCTGGCAGGCCACTGTGCATGCGGACAGCCTGCTCCAAGGAAGAATCAGGGGAAAAGAAACACAAACCATGAAACTGTACCAATGTATTATTGTAAAACCCCAAGTCAAGGGTTAGATGGGGCACTTGGATCTCTCAAGGCACCTGCCTGGCCCCCTTCCAAGTATACTTTACTTCCTTTTGTTCCTGCTCTAAAACTTAATAAACTTATACTCCTGCTCTAAAACTTCTTTAGTCTCTCACTCTACCTTCTGTCTCTCAGCTAAATTCTTTCCTCAGAGAAAGCAAGAATAGAGTTGCTACAGGCCCATATGGAGTTGCCACTGGCAATGTTTCTAGATATATATTTCAGTTATAAGTATTTGTAATTTGTGGGGACCACAATGATGGAATTTACAGGGAAGATGCTTCTTCCTTAAATTTCATCTCTGCTTGGTCACTCAGGAAGCCAGGTTTGGGAACTATAAGATGTAGGCTCAATTTACTGTTAAATGTCTGTCTCCAAATGACCAGAGGGTCTTGCTCAACTTCATACCCTTTGGTACTGCTGAGAAAAACTAACCAAGTAATATAGGAATTTGTAGATACCATTGAGACTACTGTTCTTACCATACCTACAATTTTATAGGGCCAGTATTTATTTTTTTAGAAGATTTATTTTTTATAATAGAGTATAGTAGCATGAGTTTCTGAGCAAGAAAGCTGTTAGTAAAAAATCATGTCAGAGATGGGGAACCTTGCCCCTAGTTCTGATACAACTATATTTTTGCTGTATGACCTTGAGAAAATCACTAACCGAAATGAGCTTCCACTTCCTCATCCACACAAAGGTAATAACGAACCCTGACTGACTGTCCCATTATGAAGTAAAATGAAATAATTTATGGAAAAGTACAAGGAAAATAGCAAATATATTTGCAAATGGGAGGCATGTCTATAGTACTACCACCAAAATCACTTATTCTTATGAAGTCAAATTATTTTCCATGGTTGAGCTGGGCATAAGTGAACACAAAAATCAGAGCCATTAAGTGTGTGCATTCAGCTTTTCCACCAAAAACGTGAAAGCCCTAAGATGTAAAACTCTAAATTATGTTCCTCATGTGTCTCCCAGCTCACTAGACATATTGAGAATTTAGGCTCTACAAGCAATTTCCTGATATCATATTTGCTTTGACACTTTCCAGAAACTTATCTTTAGCTAAGTAATATAACCTCTCTAGGCTTCCTTTTCTGTATTTTAACAATGGGTGTTTATTCAACAAATATTTAAAGAGGACCTCAGTATGTATGACACAATTCTCTGAGTTGGTAAACAGGAATGCACCAAATAGAAAAATATCTTGGCCTCTTGAACTAATGTTTAAGGGAGAAAAAATATAATTGATATATGTTAGATGGGATTGAGACAAAAATGAAGGAGGAAAGAAAATATTAGGGAAGTGTTGAAATTTTAAATATGGAAAAGGAAGGTTTCACTAACATGCTGATATTTGAGTGAATCATTGAAGAAAGTGTGTGAATTCATTTATGAATATCATAATTAATAATATTCCAGCAGATAGAACATCAGGTGCAAGGGTCATGAGACTGAAATGTGCCTGGAATGATCACAGATCCACAAGGAAGCTGGCGTGGCTACAGGAGCATAAGTGAAGAGGAGGAACTGGAAGAATTACAGTTACGGGGACAGAGAGGATTATTATAATATTATAATGTTGGGTGGATTGATAATGCAAAAAGTTTTTTGCCCATAACAAGTGCTCAATAAAAACAGTTATAATAATGTTGATTATGATGATCAATTGGAAATTAAATGATGTGATGAAATAACTGATTCCGGGTAAATATTTCCAGTTACAGGGTTTCTAAAACTGCTAAAATGATTGTGACAAGTGGATATATTACATTCTAACCAACTTTTTCATTTATTATTTATATCTTGGACAAAGTACCAACACCTCCCCCATAAGAAAATGCTAATGGTACTAATGGTCAAAAAAATTGTGTGTATACTATGGAATATTATGCAGCCATATTAAGGAATAAGATCATGTCCTTTGCAGGGACATGAATAGAGCTAGAAGCCTTTATCTTCAGCAAACTAATGCAAGAACAGAAAACCAAACACCACATGGTCTCACTTATAAGTGGGAGCTGAACAATGAGAACACATGGACACAGGGAGGGGAACAACACACACAGGGGCCTGCCAGGGGGTGGGGTGCTGGCAGGGAGAGCATTAGGAAAATAATTAATGCATGCTGGGCTTAACCTAGGTAATGGGTTGATAGGTGCAGCAAACCACTATGGCACACATTTACATGTGTAATGAACCTGCACATCCTGTACACAGTACCCCGAAACTTAAAACAAAAATTAAAGTTAACTTTAAAAACTTGTGTATACATCATGTGGACAGAAACAAGAGTGTGCAAAGGCTGGACCTAATGGGGTAGAATGTTAACAATTGGTGATTCTGGGTGACATGTATATGAAGGTCTTTTATACTATTCATAGGCTTTAAATATATCTGTAAATTTCAAACTGTTTTAAACGCATACTTTTTTAAAAGAAAAAGAAAAAACCATAGGGGCATAGGGGCGTAAGTTCATAAGTTGTGCACTGGATGGTGTATTAAGCAGCAGTTTGAGCATTTGGAAGCACAGAAACATTGGCTTTCCTTCTTCTACACGGGTTAGGTCCATCATTAGGCCACAGAGAGACCCAAATGGGTTAACAAGGCTAATTTAGAAATTTTTTCACACTTACTTTGTAATACTTAAAAAAATAAATAAATAAAAAATCTTGTCTGTCTACCAGAGTGCTTAGCACAAAGTAGGTTTTCAATAGAGGCAGGTATCCATAATTGACAGGAAGCATTTGCTTTATAGGGGAATTTGTTACATCTGTATGAATATTCCTTACAGCGATGTTTCTCAAAGTGTGCTGGTGGAGAATGTGCATCAGAGTAAGGTGGCCTGGAACAACACCGCCTGAACGCAAACCCCAGCACCGCCACTTGCTAGACTGCCCTTGGATAAACAACTCCATCTCCATGGCTCTCCTAGACGGCAGAGCATAGCGCAGATAAAGAAGCGGACGTTCCGCAAGTTCACCTACCGTGGCGTGGACCTGGACCAGCTGTCGGACTTGTCCTACGAGCAGCCAACGAAGCTGTGGGGTGCGCGCCAGTGGCGGCGGCTTAACCGCGGCCTGACGCGGAAAACAGCGCTTGGTGCTGCAGCGCCTGCGCGAGGCCAAGGAGGCGGTGCCGCCCGTGGAGAAGCGGTGAAGGCGCACCTGCGGGACGTGCTCATCCTGCCGAGACGGTGGGCGTCTGCAACTGCAAGACCTTCAACCAGGTGGAGAGCAAACCAGAGATGATCAGCCACCACCTGGGCGAGCTCTCCATCACCTATAAGCCCGTGAAGCACGGCCGGCCGGGCATCAGAGCCACCCACTTCTCCCGCTTCACCCCCCTCAAGTAGTGCTTTAGCTAGTAAAGGCACACATATCTCAATAAATAAATAAATACATAAATAAAATTTAAAAAAAATGGATAACAAAATGTAAATTTTTGACTTTAAATAAGTTAACGTTTATAAAATGCTTATAACAGTGTCTGACATATAATAAACACTATAGGAGTGTTTATTAGAAAAATTAAAATCACCTGGGGTGAGGAAGAGGGCTTGATACTGTGTGGATTTCCAGATCCCACTCAGGACTGAATGAATCAGAATTTCTTGAGCCCGTGGCATTTTAACAAGCTCTTCAGATAATTCTTAAAGACATTAAAGTTTGAAAGCCACTGTTTTAGTTATTAGCAGCCTTGATGAACTGATTCCATAGGGACAACTAATATAGTAAAATCCAACTTTACTCTGTGTGTTAGTGCCTTAGGTCTGCAAAATCCTCAAATCCTTTAGGGAGATTTCTCTCCAAATCAAATTAAATGGACCAATAAAACCTGCTTTTATAATGATTAGCATCTCAAATCATGGTTCTGAGTAGGCAAATTTCCTTGACTTGCTTTATCCTGGTGGCTTCTCTTTTTGATCAGTTTCCCCAGGATAAATGTTACTTACTGTCCATGTCTTTGCTTGTTAGAGGACTGGATACAATAGGGACTATTGGAAGTGTGGAATAGAGCCCTTCTCCCTAAATATCCTGTACAGGTTCTGTGCCTGGTAGGAGAGAAGCCATAATAGAAGAAAGCAGCTTAAGTCATACAAAAAATATCAATTAGGCATGAAAATTTTAGCAGTTGGAGGGGTGGGGGATTGTATGTGTGTGTGCGTGCACACACGTATGTTTGTGTGTTTTCCCAGAAGGAAATTTAGAGTTACTATAGAAAGTTGCTATTTTTCATACGTATTTTGTCATTGGAGTCAACTTCTACAGTTCAAACGACTCCCTTATGATGCACAAAAAATGAGTCCATATTATGAAGAGAAAGTTTCATGTTAAAGGTGGCAAAGCCCAATGAGGCCAAGGCACTGGTTTCGGTGGCCATTTGAGCAAAGGAGAGGCAGTGGAGCCAGGCTGCCAGCTTGCTGTTGTGTCTGAGAAGTAGTGACTTTGTGATTGTAAAGCCTCAAAGGCACCTGAAATAGGTATTCAGTTTTTTTATATAAAGTTATGACTGTCATAATGCAAAGTATTATTTTAACCACTGAACTGGAATTAATAATAATAATTGTAATAATGTTATGAGCTGAATTGTGTCCCCCTAGAATTTTATATGCTGAAGTCCTAACAGCCAGTATTTCAGAATGTGACTGCATTTAGATAAAGGATCTTTAAAGAGAAAAGTAAATTAAAATGAAATAAGTAGGGTGAGCTCTAATCCAGTGTGCCTGGGTGTTCTCATAGGAGGAAACTTGGACATGTATCTACACAAAGGGAACACCATGCGATGATATAAGGAGAATACGGCCATATACAACCCGAAGAGAAAGGCTTCAGAAGACATCAACCCTGTGGACACCTTGACCTTAAACTTTCACCCTCCAGAACCTTAAGGAAATAAGCTTTTGCTGTTCAAGCCACTCAAGGGATGGTACTTTGTTATAGAAGCTCTAGAAAATTAATACAATAATAGTAACTACAAGAATACTAACATTTTATAATTCACATTTCAACGAAGATTTATCTCACTAAAAATCATATAAAAATCCATAAATGCTTACTCTGAGAGAGGCACCATTAATGTCATCAGTGCCATTTACAAATAAAGTCCAGAGAGGTTAGGTAATTCACATGAAGTCCCCTTATTAACAAACACGAAAGCAGAAATTCTACCCATAATTTCTTACTAAGAGGATCATACTCATTTTATTGCCCTGTATAGCTTTCGACAGGAACTGGACTCTACGGAACCTCAGGCAGGAAGAGATATTAGATGCAGCATCTGCCTCTAGACTGACTATCTTCAGGCCTGGGAGTCAATGAGCAGCTGGGGCACTTTGAGGGACCATTTCTGATACGTATGGTTCCCTTCTCAGCCTTGGCCATAATCATTTAGGAAGAGAGAGAACATTAGGAGCTGTTCTAAAAGCATCTTTGTCATCTCCTTGTTCCCTCAATACTCCTGCATTTGGCTGGAAAAGAGTAATAATCTGAGTATTTCTCCTGCCTTTCGGTGGTCTTCATTTTGTCCCAGATTGAGAAGCGTTGACAACCAAAATAATAGTGAATCCTTTCCCTAGATTTCTTACAACCCAGGCTGGTCTCTGTTAGATCAAAGAAAGATGAGTGAGAGATTACTCTGTATTGTCTCATTTTTAGAAATTATGTATTGCCCACTGATGAGGTAAGGGAGTTATGCCTGTGAGTAAGTGTGGGCCTGGAGTGAGAGGACAGACTTCAGTTTTGTGGGTGGCTTTCAGCACAGGTGCATTGACCTTGATGTCTCTGGAGATAATGTAGACATTGTCAACTCTGAAATGCTCACCAATTTGTTCTCTCCTGGAAAGCCTCCCCATCTGATCCCTTTTCGAATCCTCCAACTTGCACATTAAAGTTTGGTTCTTATGAAGTCTCCTTCTGGCCATTTTTCTGACAAATTCAACTGGAATCTCTATACATCAGTATCATGAAATATTCAACCTAATGATATGTCATTTTAAATAAATAGTCTTATGAACACTTAAATAAAGCAGTGTTCATAAGACTATCTACCAACTCTCTGCTTAGCTTCTAAAATATACCTGAGATCAGGAAACTCAGACTCATTTCTTTCTAACTCTTACATTAAGACTTTGCTCAGAACTTAGCAGATTTCATTTCCCAATTTATCATGCATTGTTATATACCACTCGACCAATTACTGTCTCAAAATATTGTCTTGTTCTTTCATCAGTGTTGAAATTTCCATTTACTTTTATCTTTTCTTGTCAGTTAGATTGCAATATTCTGTTTTTTGGTTTTGTTTTGTTTTTGTTTTGAAACGGAGTCTTGCCCTGTCTCCCAGGCTGGAGTGCAGTGGTGTGATCTCAGCTCACTGCAACCTCCTCTTCCCAGGTTCAAGCATTTCTCCTGCCTCAGCCCCCTGAATAGCTGGGATTACAAGTGCCTGCCACCATGCCCAGCTAATTTTTGTATTTTCAGTAGAGATGGAGTTTCACCATCTTGGCCAGGCTGGTCTCAAACTCCTGACCTCATGATCCTCCTGCCTTGGCCTCCCAAAGTGCTGGGATTCTAGGCGTGAGCCACCATGCCCAGCCAGATTGCAATATTCTCTAAGACGTTCTTGGCCCTCTCAAGGAAAAGGTGATCAATGTTTTTCATAGATCATTGTATTGCTTTACCATGCTGCAGTAACAAATCACCACAAACTTAGTGGCTTCAAACAATACAAATTTATTATCTTACAGTTTGGTAGGTCACAAGTCCAACATGAGTTTCACCAGAATAAAATTAAGGTGTCAGTGGGAAGGCCCTCTAGAAGCTCTAGGGAAAAAAATCCATCTCCTTGTTTATTCAGATTACTGACAAAATTCAGTTCTTTCCAAGTAGTTGTAGGACTGAGGTCCACGTTTCATTGGTGAATATGTCTGAAGGTATTTCCCAGCTTCTAGAGGCTGCCCACATTCTTGAGCTGATGTGTCCCTTCCTCTAGCTTTATCACTTCTCTTAGAATGACTTTTCTTCTTTCCTCTTATGCTTTTAAGAGCCAATATGATTGCATTAGGCCCACCTAGATGATACAGGATTATCTCTCAACTGACTTCCAGCCTCAGTTCCCCTTTGCCATAAAAGATAGCAGACTCACAAGTTCCGGGGGTTGTGAACATTTTGGGGGAATCACTATTCTGCCTGCCACAGTCTTTCAACAGGATAATTGCAAGGGTGAGATTCTGAGCTGGTGATGTATGAAATTCTGCTTCGGGCAGTTCTGAACACAAATTGAATTCAGCCACAGAGCTAGCACCTCCTGAGAAAGTGGCAAGCTCCTAGCTTCTGTACGTACAAGGAAAAACTACATTTGATCTTTTAGGAACAAACATGATAAATGTAAAGGGCCCCCCCCTGGACTGCTCCACTTGACACTGATGATAGTGCCTGTGAAATGTCTCCAAAGGAGACTGACTGCTCACACTTGAAATCCTTTTCAAATGCAAACTCTAAAACGTTACCCAACACTTGGTTTCTTATGATGATATTTAAAGACATATTTTATCCAATAAATCAAAACTAAATATAGTAAAGTATAAGCAAGTTTATTTATTGACTTCCTCTAAATCTGACTATGAACAGTTTGATGCCTGAGGTGACTCTTATTTCTCTGCACTCGATACAGCTGTTCAGCCCTTCCTATGGCTATCAGACATATCTTTCTAAAATAACTGATTTTGTTCTTAAAGCAGGGCAAAGACAAAAAGCAGCAACTGAAGGGTTCTTCTAAATGTATCGTCAATCACAGGAAGATAATGTTGAAGGTGCTCTACAACAAAACTGAAGGGCAAATGATGATCTTAGTAAAACCGGTCTTCAGGAACCATGCAGCAGTTCAATTTATTCTACAGAGCCTTCTTTCTAGGCATCTCTGAGCTGTGTCCATGTATTCTCATGGGCACAGTGCTGGCCACACACAGGGTTTGGCATAGCAGGTAAACAAGTCGCCATGGACACTGCAGCTGCAGAGAACCGTGGACCAAGTGGACACTGTGAGAGGACTCTGGAGGTCATGTACATCTAAGGGACTGCAATGCCCAAGGTAAATTTATCTCACAAACGTTCATTGGTCACTGGCATATTCCAGGAATTGTTCCAGGTTTTGAATTAAGTATAAAAAAAGTTCATGCTTTTAACAAGCTGACAGCTTAGTGGAAGACCAATTAAGATATTTACTCAGCAGACAATGAGACGTGCTCAGTTAGTGGTAGCATAGATTTGGAAGCACAGAGGAGGGTCCAGATAGTGTTTAAGAAAGTATTGTTGCCTGGCGCGGTGGCTCAAGCCTGTAATCCCAGCACTTTGGGAGGCTGAGGCGGGTGGATCACGAGGTCAAGAGATCGAGACCATCCTTGGTCAACATGATGAAACCCCGTCTCTACTAAAAATACAAAAAATTAGCTGGGCATGGTGGTACTTGCCTGTAATCCCAGCTATTCAGGAGGCTGAGGCAGGAGAATTGCCTGAACCCAGGAGGCGGAGGTTGCGGTGTGCCGAGATCGCGCCATTGCACTCCAGCCTGGGTAACAAGAGCCAAACTCCATCTCAAAAAAAAAAAAAAAGAAAGTATTGTTGCAAAAAGAAATGAGCATTTAGTTAAGTGTTGAAGAACCAGAGGAAGGTGCACGAGGGTATAAACATGGGGAAAGTAATTGAATTCGAGGCAATGGGGCAGGAAGTGTTGCAGGAGCTAAAGCTGAAGTAGAGAGAACCAAGCCATGGAGAACTTACTTTAAGACTGTGAGAGACTTGTGATAGAACTTTAAAATCAGAAAAACAAATACTCCTATTATGTATCATATTAATTACTCAGAAAAAAATATGGGGAATGATAAAGAAACAAGACTGGTAGGAGAAAAATCGTTTCCAAGATTTCATGGCAGTTCAAGGAAGATATATTACTATACTGAGAGGATACTATTAAGGAGGAAGAGCACTAATTAATGCAGAAAATGAAATGGAAGGACAGGGTCTAGAGTGGAGATGGGGAAAGCGAGGAAGTCAGTGAAGAGGAGGGAAGAATGAAGTAACGCACTGGTTCTTGGATTAGATGGATGAATGGATGGCAGATGACTGAATTAATTTACAACTCATGAAAATTAAGAGAACTCACATAGACTGTGGTGAGAAAGGGCGTGGTTTTAGTTAGGCTTCAATGGTTCAAAGCGTACAGAACCAGGCCAGCGCAAGTAAGGGGAGGAGTTATCAAAAGATACATATAGGGCAATACGAAGATGAGAATAACACTAGAAATCCAGAAGTTTAAAAATACCTGGCCAGGCATGGTGACTCACACCTGTCAACCCAGTACTTCGGGAGGCTGAGGCAGGCAGATGACTTGAGGTCAGGAGATCAAGACTAGCCTGGTTTATATGCCAAACCCTGTCTCTACTAAAACTACAAAAATTAGCTGGGTGTGATGTTGTACACCTGTAATCCCAGCTACTCGGCTGGCTGAGGCACAAGAATCACTTAAGCTCAGTTGGTGGAAGATGTAGTGAGCTGAGATCGTGCCACTGCACTGCAGCCTGGGTGATGGAGTAAAACTGTGTCTCAAAAACAAAAAACAACAACAAAAAAATCTCAAGTAGCCTTGGCTTCATGCAGGCTGTATGTCCTACAGGGCTAGTACTTCAGCGGTAAGAATTTATGATTCTTCCCTTTATATCTGTGTTCATTAACATCACTATACCATGCTCTGATTGTTCTATTTCCTACTTGATATTAATAGGTTTTCTCAGGCTCTACCTACATATTATGTCAACAGGCTAATGTTTTTGCTTCTTTTGAATCCAGTTGGTAAATTCTGCTTAAAGGACCATGAGTTTGGTGTTTGCTCCTTTTTAAGACTCCATCTCAGCATTTAAAAAATAGCTGAACCAATAAGCTGTGTATCTGCTGCAAGTTGCTATCACAGATGGAAACCTAAGCTCAACCCCATCTGCACTCTCTTTTCTGACACTGCCAACATGAAATTCTGTAGTCATGGCCTACGAAAAAGTCAAGTATTTCTCGCAGAGTTACCCCAAAGCTTTTTTTTTTTTTTTTGGACAGATTTTCACTCCTGTTGCCCAGGCTGGAGTGCAATGGCGTGATCTCAGCTCACTGCAATCTCTACCTCCTGGGTTCAAGCAATTCTCCTGTCTCAGCCTCCTGAGTAGCTGGGACTGTAGGAGTGCGCCACCACACCACCTAATTTTTTTGTCTTTTTAGTAGAGATGGGGTTTCACCATGTTGGTCAGGCTGGTCTCAGACTCCTAACCTCAGATGATCTGCTCACCTCGGCTCCCCAAAGTGCTGGGATTACAGGCATGAGCTATCGTGCCTGGCCTACCCCAAAGCTTTTTGAAGTTTGAGGTTTTTTAAAAAATAATAATGTTAAACTTTGCTTTTATTATTAAGTGATGGATTTTTAGAGATGCTTGTCCAATCGATACCCTGACATTAAGGTTAAAGGTCACTACAGAAATATCCTCCCTAAACTATCACATAATTTCAGAGCTATGAATATGCATGACGACTCTTATCTAGAGCAGATGACCTTAATTCTGTCCTATGTATATTTTAAGAATCTTCATGCTGGTGTTCTGTTTGTAAGCACATACATAGAGAAGAAACAAATATAAAAAACACATTTATATAAATATAACATGTCTGTGTTTACATATGTTCATATATACATGTATGTATATGTACATGTGTGCAATGCAGGTATATGTATTATTTTTCTCTCCACACTTCACACTATCAGTTTGGCAGGCCATATTTCAAGAGTTTGAAGAGCATAACTTTTTCACTGACAATTCTAAAGTCAAAAATAAGGGAGTGGAAATGATGTATCAGAAGAAAAAAGACATAAGTTTAGAAAATGAAGCTATTTAAAAGGCATATAATATCTTGCACCTGTATTTTTCCCAGAATACTGATGAAAAAAAAAATGTTTGTGGGTGTTTAAGTTATGGTAAGTCTTTAGCATACTTATAAAAATGCATTTGTTGTTGAAGTATTTTTTAATCTTGATAAAATTTAGACATCTCTATAGCAACCCAGGTGTGCTGTTACATGCTTTTGATCTGTAAATATATCAAGCTTTTAAAAGAGTACAATATACTATACTGTAATTAGACAACTTGGCTTTCTTCAGACAATAGCTAGGTAAAATCTTTGTATTTAAATTTAGCGATATAATTGTTCAATAGAAAAATGGTCCATAACAATTTAGTTTGGAAAAGTCAAATGGTTTACTTTATATTCCCTTTGGGAGTGCATAATATTACTTTATAAAACACACACACACACACACACACACACACACATACATGCATAAGATATTGGAGGAAAGTATAATAAAAATGCCTCAAGGAATGGATTTGTGGTTTTGAGACTATGGGCAATTTTGTTCTTTTAAAATTTTCTCCACTTTTATGTCTTCCATAATGACCACATATTTTTTTTCTAAAATCAGATTAAAAAAAAAAACAAGAAACAATAACTCTACAAGTTATTTTGAAACAAAAGATAACTATATTCTCTTAGACAGGCTCCTTGTGATTAAGAGAGAACGAAATGACACAGCATCAATGTCCATATTCAGTATGCTTCTATTCCTAGCATATTTCTACACATTGCATATCTGATTAAAGATGTTGGCAACAATTATCCTAAGTGACTTAACAGAGGATCAGAAAATATGTTCTCACTTATAAGAGGGAGCTAAACATTGGATACTCAGGGATATTTTAAAAAATGGCAACAATTGAAACTGAGGACTAACATATGAGGGAGGGAGGGAGGGAGGGAGGCACCCACCACCATGCCCAGGTATTTTTTTTTTTTTTGTAATTTTAGTAGAGATGGGTTGGCCAGGCTGGTGTCAAACACCTGACCTCAGGTGGTCCACCTGCCTCAGCCTCCCGAAGTGCTGGGATTGCTGGCATGAGCCACTTAAATATTATTTCTTACCTTTCATATTAACAAAAATTTAAAAGTATGACAACACATTTTCATGGCAAAGCTCAAGGGAAACTGGCACTCAAACACTGCTATTGTGAATGTAGATTGGTACAACATTTATAAGGGACAGTTTGACAATATAAATAAAATTACGTATGCATTTACCTTTGACTCAAGAAATGAACATCTAGGATTTTTCCTTAATAATTCAACTTCAAAAATATAAATAAGGTTATCCATGAAGGCATTGTTTGTAATTGCTAAACCTTGAGAAAAGTTCAAAGGCTTATACATTAGAGAGGTCGAGTACACTTGCATATTTCTATAAAATGGAGTCCTATGCAGTTGTAAAAAAAATGAGTAAATATTTAAGAGGTAATATGGAGTGACATCCAGACTACAACACTAAATGAAAAATATGCAATGTGCAAAAGGAATCTAAGCCATGCTAAGGTTTCTGTAAGAGAGAAGGGAATATAATATACATGTATTTGCAGATTTGTGAGAAAAGAAACACTGGAAAAATAAACCAGAAACTAAGGAGATTGGTTATCTATAAGGAGAAGGTGAGAATTGAAAAGAAGGATAAGAGTTTAAAAATGGATTGAAAAGGCCGGGCATGGTGGCTCACACCTGTAATCCCAACACCTTAGGAGGACGAGGTGGATGGGTCACGAGGTCAAGAGATCGAGACCAGCCTGGCCAAAATGGAGAAACCCCATCGCTACTAAAAATACAAAAATTAGCTGGGCATGGTGGCACTTGCCTGTAATCCCAGCTACTCAGGAGGCTGAGGCAGGAGAATTGCTTGAACCTGGGAGGCAGAAGTTGCAATGAGCCAAGATAGTGCTGCTGCACTCCAGCCTGGGCAACAAAGAAAGACTCCATCTCAAAAACAAAAACAAAAACCCAAAAGACATAACATCTATGCAATCACAAGATAATATCAGGCAAATCTAAATGAAGCAGTATCTATAAAATACTTGTCTCATACTCCTTCAAAATATCAAGTATGCAAAGAAAGATTATGGAAATATTCCAGATGTATGAAGACAAAACAGACATACCAAATGAAAGTACTGTGTGAATCTAGATTAGACTAAGGACCAGGATTTTTTTTTTCTTAATCCTAAAGGACATTAGTAGAAGAATTGGCAAAATATGAATATGTTCTATAGCCTTGCTGATAATATTTTATCCACATTAATTTTCTTTTTTATCATTGTATTATGATTTTAAGAAAATGTCATTGTATAAATAAACAATAAAAGTTCTTGGAACTAAAAGGGCACAATGTGGGCAACTTATTCTCAATTGGTTCAGAAAAAATAGCTATATGTGCATGTATATAGGTGTGTATGTACATAAAATGTAGTGAAAGAGAATCTTCACTACAGGATAGTGTCATTTAAAAGAGTTTACAGTATTTTATTAAATAATTTTGCAGGTTTCTTATACACTGAAATTATTTCAAATTCAACTGTTTCAAAACACATAAAATAAAAAAGTGAATTATCTTTAGGGACACCTACATACATACATACTTACACACAAAGCTCAGTGTTTGCTAACTTCTACTTTTTGGAGATAGGAGAGGATTCTCTGCTTTCTGCTTCTGTTACACAGCATTTTCATGATGTTGCTCTCACTATGTAAGAAGGCCAATTGGTGCCAGAATATAGAAACTCCAGTAATCGTTCACCCTCTCTCAATGAAAACAGGGAAATGCCTTTAGCTTTTGAACATCAAGCACAAAAGGACACGTCTAAGTCCAGAACCTGCCTCCAGACCTCCTGTACTTCCTACTCTATCCCAACTGACGGATACTATTGATTCTTCTATCAATAAAAGACAAATGAATACAAAAATGTTATTTAAATTGGCAGCTAAATTTGGAAAAGAGAAAAAAAATCAATATTTTTAATGTGGGAAACACTGCTTCAATTTGACATTTTACCATATGATGCATTTTTTCAAGACTTCCTCTTTTCAGTAAAACAATTGAAAACACTAGGCTGTGTGTGATAAATGTTCAGAGAATTGTTATGACTAAAAAATTCATTTGATTTTGAATCATCTCAAAAAGTTTCAATAATATTAGTTAAATAAATTATAGTACATTTATGTCCTGTAATACCACAAGGTCTTTAAAAATGAATGACATTGTTACATATGTGTGTATTGACATAGAACTCTCTATCCTGTTTCCGTGAGCAGAAAAATCTGGGTACAAATGAACATAAACAACATGGCTCTATTTCTGTGAAAATGAACTTCCATATGGAGAATATTCTAGACGTTTCCTTAAGTTAACACCTATTCACAGCTTATCTTTAAATAAGTTTTGGTGTCTTACTTTTCTACCTGACCAAGTAGAATCCAGACAGTCAGGATAAAAATAAAATAAAAATGAAACATGTAAAAGCTAAGACAAAAAAAAAAGACTGTTGATCAAATATCAGTGACAAAATGGAGATCTCGTTTTACTAAATATATGCCATCTCACATTTTCCACAATTTGAATATATTTATTTGAATGTTGAAGAATGGCATATTGTAACAAATGTGATTTTCACTTTGTAAAAAGTAATTAAAAGAGGCTTCCAGAAGGGGGCACAGAGAGACAGATTCAAAGAGAACACAGTTGAGAGTAAAGTGAATGAATATAAATTTATTTTTAAATTTTATCAATGTCCTACAAATGGGTAAGAGCAAACATATATTGCATGTCTATCTTAGGCATTTAGATAAAAATTTGAATATAGATGAAGAGTTTTATATCATCATTCTATAATTTCTTGGCTGAATCATTTATGGAGAAAATCTGTATTCTTCCAGCTCCTGGGTACATCACCATTAACCTATATAATTGTTTAATATTTTGTTATGTTTTCTATGTATTTGCTATTTTCTGTCAAAATGGCTTAAGCATATTCTTTCTTTGATTCTGAACTTTATTCTATCTCAGAAATATTTTCTTACAAAGAGGTAGGTGTATAAAAAGGGATAACATATATCAAATACTCACGGCATTTCAGATTCTGTGTCTTAATTTTCTTAGAGAGACTTAGTGTTGTTTTTACAATGTTACACAGGGAGTAAATGGTAGAGACAGAATGTGAATCCCCATATTACCTAAAAGCCAGTATATTTTCCACATCACTTTTCATAGCTGTAGGGAATCACATCCTCTTTATTTGCCTTTCCATTTTCTCATTTGATTGTAACAGCTATCTTGAGTGTAGGGGCTTTTGCTCTTTTCCTATCAGAAAATATACATGAAATATCATTTCCTTTAGAGATACACAAAAATAATAAACATGAGACAAGGCTTTAACAGATGTATATTCTTGGAACTCTGATGTTTATAGGATCAAACAGGAAAATAAAACATACATTTCAAATAAATACATATTGAGACTATTACCATGAGACAGGGTTAGGAAAAACGTTGAGGGTAAATGAACAGCAAACACTCCCTGCTCTCAAACAACCATAATGCTGTAGTGCACTTGGCTACAGTAACTGATTGACATGTTTAAAAGATGATTGTCCTGTTTTCATCTTTTGCTCATGATGTTCATAAAAGGAGACATACTTTATTACTGATACATACTCACGAATTATATTCCAGGAAAGATAGTTGAAAATTTCACACCTTTGTGTATGAATAACTCTCATATAGAAAGAAAGATAGCCAACTGGCTTCAAAGATTTTTGACTAGGAAGATATTATTAGCTTATCTCTGATCACTTAGATTCCCGATGATAACCCAGTACCAATGAGTCAAAATCAATAGCTATGGAACTTACTTGGCTATTCAGATCAGAAAGGCTTTTGATAAAGCCAACTTAAACTATGTAGCAGGTATAAAATAATCATGCACAGTAGGAAATTGAATTAGTGTTTTTCAGTAATATACGTGTACCTTTGGGGAGATTATAAAACCAGATTTGACAGATGAATATGATTCAAAAAGAAAAAGGTAAAATAGTGGAAGTTGTTTGCAAGAAGTGGTTATAACTTTGGACTGGGAATCCATGTTAATTATAATAGGAGGAGATGTTAGAGAGTAAAAAGGGATGCGAAAAATTGACAAACGTAAGGTTATTTTAACCAGTGATCAGGAGAGAAAAAAACTGTGGAACTTTGGGAATCATGATTGATCTTAGGAGGGTGCTGGTAACTGTGATGAAAAAGTATAGAGTCTCAGCCTTTAAATGATAAGGTGAGTTAGGGTGAAGGAAAAGACATTGGAGACACGTAACAGAAGGGATTGAAAGTCTGTGGTTTAGGAACATGCGGGTGTGGAAGTAAACTAGAATAGAGGCAGAAGTAGAGATGGAGAGAAAGAGTAAGCTAGAATCTACAGCCTTAAATGAACGGCAGAGAATGACAAATGTCAGCGGGTTATTACAATGAAAAGGGGGAAGGATTTATATAGCTGGATGACTTTAAAGCTTCAAACGTTCTGGGATTTTGAAGGAGAAAAGGTGAGATATGACTTTGAAGTAGCAATGAGGAACCAGTAAAGCACCTACTTTATATACTGTCTCTATAACATGTGGGAAATGGAATAAAACATTGTCATTACCTATAAAAGGCTACCAAGATTGTGTTTTTGACAAACTGTCAGCTTCCACAGAAAGGAAGGAGATGAGGCATTTATTCAGAAAATACTTTAAAGATACAGGACAGTTTGGGGGGTGAAAGAAGAGGAGTTTCAAGAGACACCATGGAAGTGTTTGTTTTGCTTTGGGGCAAGCTGAGAAACAGCAAAGTGATTCAGAACATTTATTTAAACCCCCCAATATAAGAAAATCTACATACAAACTTGTGTTTTTCCAACTTATTAAGAAAACTTAAAAGATTGAGGAGAAAATCAATAATATGCCTTTGTATATCTTCCTACCATAAGGAAAATTAATGACCATTGCAATGTTGGTTTAGATAATTATTCTAGATTACTTGAAATACCTGAATGAATTTATGAGAAAAAACATTTATTTTCTAAGAGTTATTTATGTGACTTCATTTAAATACTTCTCATATATACTATGTACCAGGACTCTTGCACTAAAGTACATTTTGAAAATGAGTAGAAAAATAAATTTCATTTATTATGTTTCCTAATAACTTTCTCATAAAATTTTCTTAATTTTCTCAAAGCCATATGTAAACATGCCTACTGTTTTTGGACATGATAACACGGCAACGGGTCAGTGTTTCAATCCTTGAGATTTCAATAGCCAAGTTCTATCATCGAAATATAAGTAATAGGCTTATCTTATCTTAAAGTAATGAAGACACTGTGGTCTCTTTTATAGCACTTAGTTCTTTGAACTGCGACCTCAAGCCTAAGAGGGAAAATTTAATATAGTCCCTAGCAGTTCACACTGGAGAAAGGACTTTTCTCTGTAGGTTCATATGTAAGTACCCACCGTTAGATTAAAGTCAGGATTCTGAAACAATGGAACAATGCACTCATAGTAGATAATGTGTTTAACAGAGTATCTAATACAAACTTATGTTAGAATATTAGAAATTATTTGAGATAAGGTTTTCCATAAGAACATAAAACATTTAAGAAATTATATCTGTTAAATGGCCTGCCCATCTCCTTATTTGACCTTGTTATTTGTAAAATATATTTCAGAATGCCATCTGGGTACTTCAGCTGTAAAGTTAAAACGGTTCCTCAATCAGGGTGCACACAATTTGGTAAATAAATGCATGATTTACACAGTTATGAAAAGAAAAATACAAACCACAAACTAATAATTTTGATTATTAATGGAAACAAAATTGAAGTCTAATGTTGTATTCTATTATTTTAACACTATTTATATTATCCCAGATTAACTTAAGCACCAAGAAAGCAGTCTGTCATTCAAGTTTGTAAAATAGAAATCAAATGGCAAAACAAATAAGAATGACTTTAATTAGGTCACTCAAATATATCAAACTAAGAAAGCTATTGTTGTTAAATTATAAATCTGTCATAATTACTATTTTCAGGATATTAAAAATTACAGGGATATTGACATTAAAAGCCACTTTCAAAGTGTTCTACTCACTTTAATTAGTACCTTTTAGAGGATTTCACAATATTTCTGATAAAGCAATTTGCATTTTATACTGAACCTGACTTTCATATGGCTTTCATATTTTCATTGGAGCATCCATCCTATTCGATTAACAGTTTTGTAAGGCTGAACAACACAAAAACGATAGTTTTCTGTAATGTAGTGAATATTTCAAGAAATATGTATCTAGTCAATCTAAATAATATTTGAGGAACAAATTAAATATAAAATTACTATTTGAAATTCAGATAGAATGATATGCTCTAATGATTTCCTCTTTATCTCCCAAGAGATTTATTTATCTTATCTGGGAAGTGCCCTACTTGACCAGGAAAGCTTGACCAACTAAACTAGCTAACTGTGGGCAATTCATTTGCATAAGTAAGTACCCGTCATTCACAAATACAATTCCCCCAGTGATTAAAATAGATAATGGCACCTACTGTAACAGAAAGACATCAACTGATAAGAGAAAATGAAGTCCTCCAAATGCCTACAAGTCCCTACTGCCTTTCTGAACTTTCATAAAAATTACCTATTTGTTGATGCATCAGTTGTATAATATTGTACATTATGTATGATTTTCTGAATAAATGATTTTCGTAATTCTCCAGAATAGATTTTTTTTAGTGCGAAAATCTAACATACATTATCTTCTTAAATATAATATACTCTAATGAGTACAGTTTCTTATACTTTACATCATTAAGTAGGTTAATATTTTTTAGACTGTGGTATACAGACCACCCAGTTCAGGATCCCCTTGATTGCTTGTTAAAATTCATCCTCATTACTTATTCATTAAGTCCTAATTCCTGAGATTGGTGATGGCATTTTAGCAAACCCTTGAACATACTCTTGGGTACCCTGAAGTTTTAAAGCCTCTGACCAATGGTTTTCATTAATAACTGCTCCTGCCATTGTTCAATGATGGCATTGAATGAGATCTTCAGGAGTCCTTGCAATGTACAGAGTTAACTTCCCTCAGAGGTCTAAATTATGTGTGGAACTTTCATACACTATGGCACATGGAAAAGCATTACTTAGATTTCCCTCAAGAGATCCTGTTATGGGGAGCAGTTGACCAATAATTGCATGGTAAATCCAGCTGCCCCTCTGGATCCACTGCAAACTTCATGCTGAGGTCATGTGTCTCCTCGGGGTTGTTTTCTGGGTGAAATAGAGCAAATACCATTTTAGGTCTGCTTCTCAGAGAACACACGCACACCCACACAAACAAATGTATATATAATACATAGAATATATTGTCTTATAAAATATATACACTGTCACCTGACTTGTCCCATAGATAAGTAAACAATAACAATTTTAACATCTAGGTCCATGCATTATTTTACTAGGTAATGTTGATTATATATTTTGAGCATTATTCTTGCATTTAAAATGATACTTCACACTAAATAAAACTTTCACAATAAATAAAATCCCAACAGTCCTCTCAGCACCTGAAAAATGTCTTAAGTATGGACCTAAGCACCTTTTAGCACATAAAAATGGCAAGTATGAGCCTCTGCATTTCACAAGAAGTGACAAATAGGAGCAGGTCCTTCTTTTTATTCTCTCTTACCTTGATCCATCTTTCTCTCCCAAAAGCCTTGTAATTCATGATGGAGCTGTGACCTTTGGAACACCTTGAACATCTGTAAAAATGTGCTGGGTATGTCTGAGTATTTCTATAATATGTCCATAAATCTTAAAGCCAACTCAAAATATTGCATAAAATTATACTCTGAGAAAGGGACTTTCATGTAGAACTTAGAAGGGCAATCACACGAAGATAGGGTTAAACAACAGAAGAGACCCTGAGCAAGGCAATGCTTCAGTTTGTAAGCTCTATACAGATGGAGGGCAGGGTTCTTGATGAAGAAACTCAATGATGGTAATTCTACAGCCATCTTATGTGGTGTCAAAATGACAGCCTGTTTGGTGATCTGTTTTGAAAGGGACTTCAAACCTCCTTCCTGCTTCTATATGGTAGACTTTCATCAATTTTTTCATCGTGTTTTTTCAATACTTTAAAATTTGTTAGCCCTTAGTCTTAGAAGTAGCATAGTGTCATGTTGCAAACAGAAAAAATAATGCAGTACTGCAGAATCTCTTTTTGACTGCATTTTATTACATCTAGCGATTCAGTGTGTAAATACACATTCACACACACATCTCATGTGGTTATATTTTAATTTCTAATAAAATAGAAATTATTTTAGTGGAATACATGGAGTACCTCTAAGTCACAATGCAAAACTATTACATTTCATTGCTGATTTAGCAAACAGAAATGGAATAGTTATTACAGTCTGAAAAATTATTGTTCAAATTCTGAGTTTTGTACTGCTCTGTGGCTTTGGGCAAATGACACAATATCTTATTATCCTCACCTAATTTGGCATAAAAATGCCTATGTCACAAAGCTGTACAAGCTTTACAGCTTATAACTTTACTATAGTGTATAAAGATGTAAACAGAAATCTCTTTTACCAGTTTTTGGCCCCTTACAGATAGTAAAAGTAGTTCTGAAATGCTGATGTTACCTTGGAGGATAAAATATTAGATGTCACCATCTTGGTTTAAATTATTGAATACACTAATTTCACTGGAATGTCCTTGTAGAAATGAATATGAGATAGATTACATTTTTATTGGTAAAAAGAGAATGTGTAATGCATAGAATGGGTGCTTGAAAGTGAATGTTCTAACTAAATCCTTTGTTAAGCACAGAGAAATTCTAATAGTACTATTTCTTCTGGCATACAATTAGGATGCTGATATTGCTGTCAATTTTCAGTACAGCCCATTCATAAAATGTAATGGGATCCATTTCCTTACAATCTAAACCAGGGACGTCCAATATTTTCACTTTCCTGTGCCACATTGGAAGAAGAATTGCCTTGGGCCATGCATAAAATACACTAACAATAGCTGATGAGAAAAAAAAATGCAAAAACAATCTCATAATGTTTGAAGAAAGTTTATGAATGTTTTGGGCTGCATTCAAAGCCATCCTGGGCCACATGCAGCCCAGAGGCCATAGATGGAACAAGCTTGATCTAGGGGGTTTTCCTTTCATTTTTTAAAATTTGTATTAGGAGTATAAAAAGCATCTGGCTATTCAAAAACGTTTGCTCATCTTTACCACTCGGTAGAAAGTATAAGGAAGAGAAAACCTACAAGTTATCTTTAGGTTATGATTTTAACACTCAGAAAAATACTAATATCCTGAAATCTTCCTATTTCAAAAATTACAGACTCTGGGGACTGTCAAGCGTTTATTTCAAAGGTAGTCCATACTAACGACAAAGACTTCAAAACACACACAAAAAGAAATCTATTACAGTAGCTAGAAGTTACAGAGAAATATCCTCTAGGCACCTCCTCCACCACATTTACATGACAAAAAGAAACACACATTTCATCAGCAACAGGCTTCAAAATTTATTATTTTTATGATTTCATCAAGTGCTAATATAAGAAGGTAAAAAAGGTCAAGCATATACTTAGGGGATATAGTCCTTAAATAGAAAAAAGGAACATAATCATATGAAGGGATCAAAATATGCCACACCACAATATGTCAATTTGCAAAAGGATTTTTTATAACTGAAAGTAACTGAGAGAAATCAGAAACAGGAAGAGCTCTCTAGAGCCCTCCCACTTTCTGACTAAAAGCATCACATTAATTTTTCTTGTGGAAATGTCCCCTTTTCCCTTCTCAAGGAGACAACAACCCTTGTTACAGGAGATAAAGATGGTACTGAGAGATGAGTCTGCATATACAAACCTTACTAAATAACTCTTCTCATCATGGTTTCTTCCATATATTTCCTAGTCACTTTCCTAAATTTATAATCCTTTGTTAAAGTGTTAAAGTGTTATAATCCTTTGATAAAGTCTAATAACTCCTTTAGTTTTTTCACTTTTTTTCTGTGTGGTTCGAATGCATGTAAAAACATTAACATTAATACAATTTGTATGCTTTAATTCACAAACGGCAGTTCCAAATCTAAGAGAGTAGAGGAAAGTTTTTCCTTCTCTACACATGTGTTCTAAGTTTTCTAGGAAACAGCATATGAAACTGCGAAATAACATATTCTAGAAGATGCATTTTTGCTCCTGATTCTTAAATTGGAAATAAATTTCCATATCAATATCCATTTGGAACATCAGAGACCAAAGTAAGAGAAGCAAGGTAATGAGATTCTGACATCAGGCCATAGTCGTTTCCTCTCTACTTTAGAGGTGTGAAAACCTAGATATTAGTGTAGAAGTTAGATATTTTCTCCCAACGTCCACCAGGAGCTTAAAATTTAGAGCTGCCCCTCTGTTAGAAGGCAATGTTTCTGGGAAAGGACATCAGCAGATAACTCAATCCAATGTGTCAGTAGTGATATTTGTACAGTAAAACAGGCAGAGGTTGCAAACGGGGAAGAGACTATAATATAAACCAAGGAAATTCTTTGTAGTGATTTGATGAAAAAGAAGAGCCTTGTACTTGTGTTTTGTCAATACAAATTTTTAAGTATAAATAAGACTCCCTGCAGAACAGAACAGAGTATACAAGTCCTTTTGAATAAAAGACTATGTGTATTGGTGTATTTGTGCTTAAGAAGAAAGATGGTTTTGGAAGGATCCCTGAGCAACCATTAACAATAGTTAACTTTGGGGTATGAGATTATGTAAAGCTACTGAAATATCAGTGTAGATTTGTGAATGTGGCATGGACTAGGGCTACTGTAATCAATATATTAAATAATTGAGTATAAGGAATGAATACATTTGATTTACTTAGTCATTCTAACCAAAATCAGTAGGTAATCAAAGTGCCATTGCCCAAGGACAAATTCTGAGTCTTCATATGTGCTTGTAAACCCAGGAATAACATCTCTGCTGGTGTCCTTAAAAATGATAAATGGCTGTCTTGGTGGAGGAAAATGACAATGGAACTAAAAATGGAAACTTGCTACTCTTGTCACTGTTTGCTATCCTACAAGTGTAAGGGCACATGTGTGATTTTCATCCCATTTTTGCACATGTGAAATAATTTCCGCAATTATGACCAATTTTAACTACCTAAAACTTGTAAAATGTATGGTCAAAATTCTAGGTTGATAACATAATAGTTTTGGGAGTAGACACTTTAGTAATCACCGGCATTAAAGCAAGATAGGGTTTTTCAGTAAATATGTTTATGGGCCTGAAGAAAGTTGCTAATTTGGTGTGTGTGTGTGTGTGTGTGTGTGTGTGTGTGTGTGTGTGTGTGAGAGAGAGAGAGAGAGAGAGAGAGAGAGAGAGAGACAGAGACAGAGAGAATAGCGTCGGATCTCAGAAGCCAACCTGAATCTAGCCCTCCTGCTTTTCGCTCCACCTGACATACTGAATAATTCAGTTTGAATAATTCAGTTTAAATATTTCAGTGACTTATTTAGAAAGTTGTTTGACTAGTATAATAAAATTTATCTAAGGAAATCATTTAAGAAAAAAACCCTCAGCATAATTTTGGGTGCCAAAAGAACATCTATATATGAGCATCTTCCCAGGACAACCATGAATCCAAATCATGTTTGTGGGATGGTCTACATAAAAGAATCAATAGATTATTTTGTTACAAAGATCATAGTGCAGATGATGTATAATTGCCATTTGTTCAGTAAATAAGAGCTTTAGTTTACTCACTAATGCATTTAATCAATGTCCTGATCCAATTAGGATCCTTTATCTTCTTATAGGAAGACCATGAAAATGTATTATACTCAATAATCAGAACATTTTATGCTACTGTCATATGTCATTATATTTATTCATTTAAGTTTCAAATAAAAAAGCCACATATTTTTTGAGAAAAAACTATAATGTATGAAATGACAGATTTGAAAACAGCTTATTAATATATGTTAATATACTTAATTCTGCAAATAGTGATAATTTTCATTTACAGATGCAATTTACATCGGTGTCATATTATTTAGATGAGTAAGAAGAATAGCTATGAGGAAAGACACAATCTGCATTTGAATATAAAGATTTATGGTAATGTTATGGTGTAATTCCATAATTTATACCAAGTATATCAGGCCTAGGATATTTACAGGATATACTTCGAAAGTCAAATGACTGTAGACTTGCATATAAAATAATAATATCTAGATAGTAGATGAATAATGCAAGAGTGTACATTCAAATGGTCACATTAAATTAATCTGAATTGCTTTCGGCATAGTAAATTCCTCTTAAATCCATTCATTTCTCAGGCTGGGTAATGACAGCTACATGAAGGTTTGGGTCTGAGTCCTCCACTCCCTTATCTTCTTTTGAGCCATCACAGCTGGATAAACCTAGTTTCAAACTTAAGACCTCCAAATCTAGGAATTTTAAATGTAAATTTTGCATAAATTATATATTATTTTCTTGTCTAAAATCAAAGAATGAAGAATAACTGAAAGAAATGGAAGATATCATAGAGAAATTTGGTGCTCTCTGCCTTATCTTTCTGGTTGATCCATTTTTAACACTATCCCAGCCTAAATCATGATCTTGAGTTTTCTGAACTAATAAGGTTTTTCATCAATAACCACTCAATAGACACATTGTATAGTGCTCTTTATGCCAACAAAGGTACGTTTAAAAATTATTTAAAATTTGTCCTTGTCTTATCACATCCTAAAACAATTTTGTCTGAGAAACATCTTGCATCTCCTTCAAAATACTTATCTCCAGCCAAGGTAAACTGCAATCCAAGATAAAGGGGGAAATGAATAAAACCTACAGGATGAACAGCTCAGCAGCCTCATGTATCAGAAATATTGATTGGTTTGAATAATAATTCTGTAAGTGTGAGACAGTAATTATTCTGGAAGGAGCCTCTGTGAAGCACAAGACAAAATTTATAGTGAAATTCCTTGAAAGTGAATGGGAGCATAGACACTTCTGTGACAGACGTTGTCCTTTGCCTACACAAATGTCTTCAACCTCCTTCCCAGATTCTATGCTAAGAAAACTTTGGGAGACAATCTCAGAGAGGACAAATGCTATGTTTTAAATGAATCATTATAATCTCATTCCTCTTGTCCAGAGATTTACTTTAATTAAAATCACCTAGGTACTACTCCGTGGAAATATTTTGCTTCACTGATATAAAGGGTGCAAACAAAACTAAGGCAATCCTTTGCCCTTTGATTCAATCTACTCTTTTGCTTGGAATAGACTGGCATACTTGCAACTATGGTAGACATCTTACAACGACAAGGTCACAGGTATCAGTGAAAGATTAAGGGCAATTAGAAATGCAGCTGCAGCCAAAGTGGTGGCTCACACCTGTAATCGCAGCACTTTGGGAAGCCGAGGCAGGCAGATCACGAGATCAGGAGATTGAGACCATCCTGGCTAACATGGTGACATCCTGTCTCCACTAAAAATATAAAAAATTAGCCAGGCGTAGCGACACATGCCTGTAGTCCCAGCTACTCAAGAGGCTGAGGCAAGAGGATCGTTTGAACCCAGGAGGCGGAGGTTGCAGTGAGCCAAGATCACACCACTACATTCCAGCCTGGGCGACTCTGTCTCAAAAAAAAAAAAAAAAAAGAAAAGAAAAAAGAAATGCAGCTGCTGCTATTGTAGAGCCACAGAACAAATAAATGAAATTAGCTTCCTACTTAATAGATAAAGTATAATTTGAAATTAATGACTAGCTTTTTTTTAACCAAATGTATTTAAGTTTTCTTGTACTTGTAGCTAAAAAGATTTCTAGTTGATGCAGGTTGCAATATGAGTGATTTCTTCTTTTCAAAAATAAATTTAAATACAGTTCTTTAGGAACTATGACAAATAAAACAGGAATACAAATAGAGAAATTGGAATGCCATAATTTCATAGCATATAAGAAAATGCTTAAATGTTGATTGTACCAAAATATTGGAAACTGCGCAAGAGGCAGAATATCATGAGGGTCAACCTAAGCACATCTGTGGGTGGGCCAGATTACAACTACAGAGTTAAGTTCTTTAAACAAGAAGACAAAGAGAATATCTCTTTTGGCAAAATGATGTAACACACAGCTTTCTTTGATTGTTTCTCCGACTTCACAACAATTACATAAATAGATCTTAAATTATACCAGGCCATGAGAATTTAAATAGAGAGTCTGAACCAGCTGCAACCCCATATTTAGCTTATTCACATTCCTTTAAATAAGCATTAAAGTTGATTCTCTTTAACAGAAAAGTTGAGAAGATAATAGGTCACAGCCTAAGCAGATGGCTACTGTAAATTTCATGCAAAAACTAAGAACAAGGGTCAGTTTCTGCATGAAAAAGTAGTTAACAAATGAAGGGAATATTTCTGGGTTGTGAGTGCACTGGAGACTCTTCATCTGTTTCAATAATGTGCTATGCGTATTCCCATGAACATGATTTTGAGCACATTTTGTATCATATATTTCATTATAGCTGTCAATTCTGAAAAATGTTTCAGAGAAGCAATGACAATAGCAATGTATTATGAGAATGAAAACCTCTAACTTGACCAAAAAAAAAAAAAAAAAAAAAAAACCCGGCTATATTAGCCTTTGGACTGATATGCCTGCAGTATACAATGATGAGTTTCCTTCATTTTTTCATGCATATTTCACTGTCTAATTCATGATACTTCACATGCAAATGGTAAGGTTTTATAACTATGTATTTTTAAAAGAGCCAGTACTGATTGTAGGGGATTTTCACTCTTGCCTGAATAGCATTTATTCTTTCATTTTCTTACAGCAGTTGGACTTTGTTTTAGGAAGCTGACTCTCCCCCTTTTTGTATGACTGAAATGATTTGAGTGGAATCAACTCTACCTGAGCTGCACAGATAGACTTGATTTGTATATACTGAGCTGCAGAATCATATCATCGCAGTGACTTGGCTCAGCAATGTGTATGATATGGAAAGAGTGCATTACAGTTGGGAGAATGGTATGTATGAAGATTGGGTAAGAAGGCATAAGATACACTAAAAAAAATGCATTTCATCAAATGTTTCTGGAGCATGGACAGTGGACCAAGACAAAACTAGAGAGGCAGACAAGCCAGAGTTTGTAAATCACTGTAGAGCTTTAAAGGATTGAGACTTGATTCTAAATATGGTGCCATTGATTGATGTTAAGGAAGTGATTGGTCTGTGTTTTTAAACAGTTATTCTGGTTTCTTTGTGGACAATGGACTAGAGAGAAGGTAAGATGCACTGGCTATAGAGATCAAATAGGAGTCTAGTGTAGCAATCCTGGTGATTAATGAGATTCTGACTAGTGTGGTGGTGTGGAGATGGAATGAATGAACAATATTTGTAATAAACCAAAGGAGTGTTAGAAGATTGCAGTGGCAGAAATGGTCATCTTGAAATGAGAGAATAGGGAGAAGGAGAAAGAGAATGTAAGAATGATAAGATCTTTGGAATAAACATTAAAGGCTAGAAACAGTTAGATAGAAAGGATGGAGATCAAGGAAGGAACATCTGGGAGTGAGTCCAGTTAACCACACAAGAAAGGACAAAGCATGCTGCGCTGGGAGAAAACTAATCACACACAACTGGGGAAGAAAGGAAAGACAGCACAGATACAGCAACTAATGTCAGAAAGGCAGCTCCAGGCTTACTGTATAGACATTGATAGCAGACCACTTAAGATTTTCAGGAAATCGATGTATCCAAACAACAAAGCCATTATTTCATAGTATGTACCTGGCAGTAATAGAGACATGGCTTCTGGAGTCATAGCTAAAGAGGGAATTAAGAGGCCTGATTAAGTATTTACAGTGGAAGCATTATATGGGTTCCTTGATATCAAAACACAGTTAGTGATAGTGATGGTGCTACAAAGATAACTGAGGCTTCAAGCTTTGTTAGGTAGGTAATAGTACCTTTAACAGAAATAGAATAATCAGGAGAACATTACATTTTGGTGAAAGAAGAGGATAATTATACAGATATCTAAAATTTGTCACATGATACCATTGCCGCATTTCCATAGAATCAAGCAACACTATTAGTAATTGAGATGGAGGTGAATGCTATTTTCTTTTTTTTAGAACTGTCACCCAGTCTGCAGTGCAGTAGCACAATCTCGGCTCACTGTAATCTCTGCCTCCTGGATTCAAGCAATTCTCCTGCCTCAGCCTCCCGAGTAGCTCGGACTACAGGCATGCACCACCATGCCCAGCTATTTTTTTTTTTTTTTTGTATTTTTAGTATAGAGGGGGTTTCACCATGTTGGCCAGAATGGTCTCAAATCTCCTAACCTCACGATCCACATACCTTGGCCTCCCAAAGTGCTGGGATTACAGGCTGTCTCAAATTTCACATGTGTTTATATTACGGACACATCAAACATCATTATGATGTTTATCAATGGCTGTTTTATGTGTTTAATTACTGAACTCACTCCTCATCCATCCTTACATGGTAAATTCATGGAGGCAAGGAAATATATCTTCTTCTGAGCCTTTATTGTTAAAAGTAATAATGGGTCTTGAAATCTGTTGATAATATATATAATGTCTATTATACAAGCTCTTCATTTCATCACTGACTTTCTATACTGATATTTGAAGAACACCCCTGCGTGTTCTGTGGCCTTCTCTATACTTCTGTATCCTAAACTGTCTGCCTGGGTAACTCGTCTTTAAGACAATTACCTCCTCCATGCATGTATTCTTAGCATAATGCCAGGAAAATTAGAGGTTCTGCTGGGCTCAAGTTACTTGAATTATCATCAGAAACTTTTCTTTGAGTCTTTGTTGGTGATACTGCCATAATTTTATTCCACTTTTCTGGTTGGTAAGAAGGATCTAATACACAGAAGAAAACTTGCTTAAATGATCCCAGAAGGTTTAAATAGCTAAACTGTGATTATGTAACCATAAAAAAACAAGGAATCAGATTAGATGTTTGCTTATAACTTTCAGCACATATCTTCCAAATTTTCTATTATAGCTTTCTAAATTCTAGATTCTTTGGAGTTGCCTTATAATTTTGTTCCTTCTAGTTAATTGATATATCTTGTTAGTTTTGTTCTAGCTAATCAAGGTTTTATTGTGCGAAAGTTAAAATCACATATTTTTTCCAGTACTATTTTCAAGTCTAATTGGGTTATTAAGTAAAATGCATTTGAATATCTAAGCATAAAAGAAATAGATTTGCTCTTACTTAAGGAAAGATGCCAACTCTATTTAAGACTGGTAGATAAGCGCTCTTCTTACATGTAAAGAAATAGAAAACACGTAAGCTCCTCTACCATTTGTAGTAATAAAATTATTTAAAGTCCTTTTTTTAATAGGAGACAAGATCTCACTCTGTCACGTAGGCTGGAGTTCAGTGGCATTTACAGCTTTGCTGCAGCCTGGATCTCCCAGGCTCAGGTGATCTGTCCACCTCAGCCTCCCCAGTAGCTGAGACTACAGGCATATGCCACAACACCTGACTAATGTTTTTGTAGAGATGGGGTTTCACCATGTGGCCCAGGCTGGTATTAAACACCTGAGCTCAAGTGATCACCTGCTTTGGTGTCCCAAAGTGCTGGGATTATAGGCATGAGCCACTGTGCCTGGACTATAAGCCGTTTTAAGAAAAGTGTATCTGATATAAACTTATGAAACAAACTTTAAAATTGCAAAATGAGATAAAGCATCTTGTTTTCTTTTTAATACAAGCTGTCATCATATCATGGAGGTCTTAAATACTCTCATTTACAAAGAAACTTTTGCAAGAATCTTGAAGTTTTCATAAAAAAGATTTTAGTGCCGTAACTGCAAAAACATCCTTCTAAAACTACTTTATGTGTTATTGCCAGACAGCTTTTAAAATACTGTTCCCTAATTATTTAACAAAGTGAAAGATGAAGAATGACCTCACTGGGAATTTTATTATGGGTTATAATTCATGTCTTGCTTAGAACTTAGAGTTTTCCGTAGGGCAATATTGGAATGAAAATGGATACTAGGTGACATTTCATGTCAGGGATAAAGAGGAATATGCACAACTAAAAGTAAGTCAAGGAAAAATGATCAGTTATAAACTTTTCAAAAGCCAGGGTCATAGCTTCTAAAGATTATCATTACTTGTCAGGCTCAGCAGATGTGAATTCTATCAGTAGGTATCCAGTAATTAACGTCTGAATTAAATTGCATTTTTATTTGTGATGCAGCTGCAATTCTACATAGGCACTGGGAGGAGCTGGAAAGACCTGTGGTCTCACGATAGTGAAACAGGGAAAAGGTCTGTTTCCCCAAGGTACCTGACATTTTCATGCTGTCCACTATATCATCCAACTTTGATGAGTCTTCCCAGAATTTAGATCTTTAGTTCCTCAAATAACACTCCCTAAGCTCTTGACTATCTGCAAAGAAAGAAGCTGAATGCATGTGATATTGGTAGTGTTTGATAAGTTAAGTTATCAGTGTCTTCCTATTTAACTTATCCTGACACCTATATTTTATTAGGACTATGATCATCTAACTCATCCCAAAGAGAGTAGAAAATCCTCTTAGTTACCATTATCAGAATGAAAATAAATGAGGGGTTAAATTGTTGAGAAAAGTTGGTGGATATAATACAGAGAACTCTAAATGAATGGAAAAGAAAGGAAATACATTTTCTATCCCACTGTAAAGGACCATGGATTAGCAACAGGTTTTAATTTCTCGATTGAGGACAACTGGCAGATAAAACTGCAGAATATCCATAGGAAAAAGTACATATATATGGACATATATACACTTATATACACATACTTGACATTGAGTTAGAACAAAGCTTAATAAAGAATTCAGTTATTTCAGTGTCAACCAAAGAAATGTTCATCTGGCTGTAAGCTGATCAAGTACATAGTGGCTGTTCTACCTTTGACAGATGTTTTAGTGACCAAAAGGAAAGAGAGAGAATGGAACTCATCAGTGTCATTGTCGTGTAGATGTGGAAAACCCAAAAGATGTTCCCGAATACAAATGCAGAATTATACCTTAAGTCTAAGTGGGTCAGTCATTCCTAAATCTAGGAGTTACTCTGGGCTTCCTCTTGCCCTTTTTGTCCATTCTCAAATAGAAAGGGCACTAGCAAGGCCAAGAATGAGTTGGAAAAGCCCTGAGCACCAAGGATGAAAACGTTAAAAAATAGGGGACAATGACATCTACTTTTACTGCAGGTCCTAGGTCAGAGGGTGCACAAGACACCCTGTAGCTTCCTGCGATCTTGTGAAACTCATTAGAACTGGAGGTTCCATAAAAAATGAGCACTCTCAAATAACAAATAGGCAGCTCTTTCCTGATGTAAAAATCCCGTACGGTCTTTGTGAACCAGTAAGGATTTGGGGATTTGTGAGCTCTTTGAAGATTTGGGGATTTGTGATTTAATTTCATCACAGCTAACTTCAGAGATTGAAAATAATTAGCAAATACATGAATTAAACTTCTGATTCATTTCCAGACTTAATTTTCCACCTCTCCTACTACACCAAGTCTCTCACTGTTGTGCACACACACTAGGACTTTTCATGACTCTGTTCTGTACATGCCTGAAGGCATCTTCCCACTTAAAAAGAAAAAATATTGGAAAACTCCTACCCAATCTTCATAACAGTTTTGACGCCTTCTTCTTAAAACTTTGAGCTTTTCTTTGCTCCTTGCTCTAAAGTTCTAGAATTCTTCTATTTATACAAATTTCCCCACTACATTGCCAACTCTTCAAATGAAAGGCAGGAATTACACATGTTTTTATGTCTAGTGCCTCCACATTTCCTGATATTTAATTATTTAAAAATTAATGAGAAGATACGTGAAAGAAATGCAAAGTAATTAGTATTTGAAAAAGATCAAGATATGTGTGTGTCTTTTACCAACTTTTTGGAGAGAATAAAGTTTTTCTTTTTGCCATTGACATGGAGTATTTTAAAGAACAGTTTGGTGGAAAAGTCTTCTACTTGAGCATTTGGAGACATATTATCTAGATCAAACTCTCAAACTCTGCCACTGCCTAGCTTTTTTGTCACTTGACTTTTTTGGGCCTCAGTTTCCTCAGCAACAAATCAAGGTGTTACACAGTCCCTTCTGACATAAAACAAACAAACAAACAAACAAACAAACAACAACAACAAAAAAAAAACAGTCATTTCTTGGTAACTGTCCCAGAAAAACTTCTTTTACCAAGAAGAAAGAAAACAACTTAGACAGCAGTCAAGACAAACTTCCTGAGTATAAACAGCCTCTTTTCTGTATTTATCAAACGGAAAATACAAACCAAAATAAAGCAAAAGGAAACATCCTCAAACTATAAGCAACCCTGCTTTGGAAATGCAATTCACTACCAGCAGCAGTGAGAAACATTTTGTACCCCACTCTATGTAAAGATCAACCTTTTCAGGAGGATATTCATGAATGCCATGAGTTATGTCATCCTTAAGAACAGCAAATGTGAGTGGTACAGGTCAAATTCAAGTGGCCTAATTCAGCTTTGACCCTTAAAATAAGCCAGATTTAAAGCATGTAACCAGAGTTTACTCTCCATGAGAGAAAAGGCTTGACTAAGTAGTTGCAGGAGGTGTAGTTAGATTTTGTGCCAGAATGAATTCAAGGACAAATACAAAATAATCCATGATGACAGGTTTAAAACGTTGACCAGGTTGCTCACATTTCCCATGGCCTCAATTGAGATTATACTCTCTCACTTAATTTTGTAAGATGTAAGTACTTAGGAATTACTATGACCTAAATGGGAAAATTGATCTCAGCATGAAAGGACTTGCAGAAATGGCAACTGTTTACTGTCAATCATGGACACATACGCAGAAGGTAGGATAGGAGGTTTAAATGTGAAAACAAGAAATTAGAGCAATGAGAACAGCATACAACTGTAATTCCAGAAAGCTGACTATATTGACACTTTTCCAAGGATTACTGAATATTCTAAAAATGCCATAAGAAATTTTCATTTTTATATTTTTTTTTGTGACAAAACAGTATAATGTTAGAAGCACATTTTAATTTATTTCTCAGTTTTTACTATCGCACATTTTCAGGAATAATAAAAAGCATGTGAGAGTCAGTGTTTCTTCAGGATTTTTTTTTCTTTAATTATGTTCCTTACCTGTACAGTGGAAGAAAAGTCTTCGGAATTTGTTAAGGTAATTAATTTTTTGTCACCTTTGAAGTTACAATCGTTAAATAAAAACCCATTTAATATTAATGCAATTTACACAGCAGCATTGAAATTAACACAATGACTACTTTCCCCTACTGATTCCTGGCAGTTAGATTTCATCTCTTAGTTCTTTGTTACAAGTAGAAAGAATAATAATCAGATGTTAATCCTCATTGAATGTGTCTGAATTTATTTACAGCAGCAGCAGTGACATTCTCATTTACTGAAAAGCAATGACGTGTTTTTTGATGTCGGATAAATGAATTTTTTTCACAGCTAGTAACTGAGGACATACTGATTTTAAATTCTAGGCATGAGAGAGAGAGAGAGAAAACAGTGTATGTCTGCCTTTAAAGAGTTTATATGTGATGGTAGAAATACATGTAAAACACTAGAATGTAAGCTTCCAATCACATAGTACAGAATTAAATAAATAGAATATCTAGTATTTAGCAAAAATGAATGCACTTCTATTTATTTGGCTATGTGTTCACCTGAGAGTTTATTGATATTGGCATGTTTGTGAAAATCAGATTAGGATTGCTAGTACCCTAAGCACCAGCTCAATTCAGTCTTTCATTAACATTGGCAACTTTGATGTCCTGAGCTTTGTTCATTTACTAAGATGCTTTTGAGACCTGTCAAAATGACTTATACCCTTTTTATTTTTTGACAAAGTAGAAGGCTGAGACTTGGCTTAGATCATATAACTTCCCAAATGGATTGGAATTTTCTGGAAGGTCCATTTAGTGTTTGCCATCTGACATGACCTTAAAGTACCACGGATAATGTCTGGTAAGAGAGCCTTCGGCTCTATTTCCCCTGTCTTCCATGATATTCTCTGCTGGGCTGAGGAACCCAACTGTGATGCAATGTTCTCTGAGTCATACGATGTACCATCCCTGTATTTCCAGTAAATTCTATGCCTTTTGTACCCCCAACTGAGGTCTGAGCAAAGTAATAGATCATGAACGATGAAAAGTAATAGAATATATGCTTCCTGTCTCATGCCGAAGTTACTTGAAGGTTTAAATAACCTTTCATAAACACAACATTTCATAACTGGAATGCAAAGTTCATCAAATCTTTTTAAAAGACAAAATTCCCATCAAAATATTTTACTATTGTAAAATATTCATTTTGCTACACCCTCAGGGAAGAGAGAATTCTTTCAATCTCTTCAGAGTTTAAAAGTAACTTCATGGGAAATTTGAGTCACTAGTGTGATACAGTCCCACAGTTACATAATTACTGTAGTTGCTGCTAATTGTAGAGTCTACAGAGAGTAATAGAGGCCTCAGCGTCATCTCTTAATGCTTGTCCTCTCTCACTGCTTAGGCAAATAGGGTTTCCTGGCTGCTCCAAACTTTTACTCAGGATAGTTCCTTCACCTATGACACTCTTCCCCCAAATATGGACAAGAATCTTTCTTCACCTCCTTAGGTTGACACTTTGGCGCCATTTCCTCTGGAATGCCTTTGCTCACCACTCCATTGAAAATTGCACCCTTTTTAATGGCATCTTCTTTTTTGCTTTACATGTCTCTGTCTACTACTCCACAACAGAAAGGAATAAAATCTTGACAAGCACAAAAATGTGAATGGAACTTAAAAGCATTATATTGGACAATAAAAAAGAAGCCAACTCAAAAGGTTATATACTGCATGATTCCATTTATATGCCATTCTGAAAATGACAAAATTATAGAAATGAAGAACAGGGGTCACCAGAAATTAGAGAAGTAGACAGAAGTTGTGACTATAAAGGGGATGCAAAAGAGATTTTCTTTGTGGTGACAGAGCAGTTCTGTATCTCAGTTATGATGGTGGAGGTGGTTACACAGAACAAAAAATGTCATAGAATCACACATAAAGGCATGTCAAAACATGAGCATATGCAAAAACAGGTAAGACCTGTAATCGTATTAATTATATTATGCTAGTAAATTTTCTGGTTTTGATAATGCATTATTTTTATGCAAGATGTTACCATTGGGGGGATTTTGCTGATGGGTAAGGAATACAAAGGTCTCTCTACTCATTTGCAAATTTGTGTGAGTCTGTACTAAAAAGTAAGTAAAAGTGAAATAAAATGTAAAATAAAATTCTCTCTAGGACTTACCAACACCTAACATGCTATGTAATTTACTTATTTATTTTCTTTTTCCTTTATCTCTCCCCACTATTATGTAAGCTCCATGTGGGCGAGGGATTCTCATTTGTTTTGTTCTGTGCTATATCCATGGCATATAGTGTAGAAGAAAGCTTACATAGTAAGCTTTCTATGGATAGCTATTTAATAAATTTAAGATTAATTAACCTAGTATTTTACATATAAAGATCATCATAACATTATGGATAATATCATGACCTTTGATTCTGATCCCAGCTCTGCTGTTATCCAGCAGATCTTTGGCAAATTACCTGAACATTTTATGCAATTCTCTCATCCACAAAACTAATAATGATTAAAAGGTTAAATTTAAAAAATATCTCTCTCTGTCTCTCTCTCTCTCTCTCTCTCACACACACACACACACACACACACACAAAGCTAGAGGAAATGCTGTTTGAAACTTCTTGGAAAGAAATGCAGTAATATGCCTCAATAACCTCTACAAAATTAATATCACCTGATATAATGATTTATCAAAAATGTGGCCACAGTTTTAAGGGCAATGATGATCATCACAACATTATTTATAATAGTGGGATATTTGAAATTAACCTAGCTGTTCAATAATAGGAAACAAGGTATGTTTTGTGTTATAAGGTATGACCTCATAATTTGGAACATTTTTCCAAAAACAAAAACTGTAATTCATTTTATAAATGAGTAACTAATAAGCACAGCTATACTCTATAATAACTGAATTATAGATTTTAAATTTCTATTCTATATTAACATCATGACTATTAGCAACATTTATTATTTAGAAAATCTCCCCTTTCATAGTATCTTTTATATGATGCTTGTATTTTGCCATTACCTCAATGAATATGAAATACTTTTGCTTAGAAATTATAAGGGAGAATAAGTATCTTTGCCATTAATTGTTCTCATGGTATAATTCAATCTGCAAAGAAAATGTACATTATTAATAAAATGCTCTCCATCAGAATATGTTATTATAGAGGCATACATATTAAATAAAATTCAACTGCAAAAATAGTGCTGTTTAATTCTTTATATACAGAGAAGTAATAACAAAGCGATATCCTCAAATTGAAAATTGCTGATGTTTGTATTTGAAATATTATGGACAGAATTTTTTTTATCCAGAAAGAAAAAATGATGAAAATCATTGTCTGATATTATTCCTAAGTTTAAGTGCAAAATTATAGGTGCATAACTAGTTTAAGGTGCAAAATTATGCACAAATAACTTAGATTATTTGTCTCTTTATGAAGATCAAAATTCACGCTAATACCACTAACTTTTCATTAGCCTGTAAAGTATCTCTTATTTTGAAACGAGTCTCTTCGAAGAAGCAGAAAATGCATCTTTTCTCCCTATATAGAGAAGTTTTCTTTCCCCCACTTATTCAATTATTAAAGAAACAAACAAATGATCATAATGTACACCTACACTGTACATAATGCTGGGTTTACCACACAGATTAAGTTCCAGCTTTAGCCTTAAATGATCTCAAGGGGAAAAGGAAAGAAAAATGTTTAAGAATTTTAATTAAACATAATGAAGTAAGTAAGTAGAATTAAGCTTCATAATACAGTATTTCATTCTATTTCAGGTACAATAGATTATCTCTTACATGTTAACAAAAATTTTGCTCTTAAAAATAAAGTATAAATTTTTTGACCATAAGCCTTGGTCATTTTCTGGCCAAGGTCTTTTAAAATGGTGTTGACCTCATGACTAATTATATCTTCTGTTTCTTCTTTCCTCAGAAACACTAAGATCTTTTCTATTTAGAGACCCCTAAACTACACACTCTCTTTGAGTTGGTTAATTTACTAACACACACCCCTTAACTGTTTTTCTTTTTAAAATTGGCAACATGAAAACAATGGAAAATTAATTAGCATTAACTCCAACATAATCATAACATTGCTGTCTTGGTATAATCAGAAAACATTGAAAATATTACTTCTGACTTTCTTCTCTGTGTGTATATACTATCGTGTTTTCTTTTAACTTGAAATTTTCTATCTCTAGTAAGAATTATTACTGTTCTGCTTCTCTGAAAAGTTATTCCATATTTGATACTTTTCAAAATAGATATGATTACATGGAACGGAGTCTACTGCTTTTGATTGAAATCTGTGGCAAGAAAAATCGAGGTCTATATACACTGCAACATTTCAAACTTGACATATTAGTTGGAAAGTCAGATCTCTTTTTTCCTATGTTTATAGTATTTCAGAGGTAAAACTGTAATCCTTCCTGGATTAACGGAAAACAGTGAAATTTAGCTATTTCAACACAACTCACTCATGCTAGATGTTTTTGCACAGTGCCTGTGATGGACAATTATCTACCCATCTTTTGACTATTTCTAGAGAAAACAGGCTCGCTGACTTCAACACTGGGCACTGTATTAATGAAAAACAAGTGTTAGACGAGGCCTTTATTATGTTGAGCCAAAATCTGCCTTCCTGGCACCAGGTCCCTAGTTTTATGCTTAGAAATATATCTAATTTCTCTTCTCTGTGACAGCCCGTCAATACTGAAGATATATACTATTCTTCCTATATTTTGCAAAGTTTTCCCTTTCCTCAATTTCATAATTCCTTCATTCACTGTTGCTAAATCTTTGAGAATTATGACTGTGTCCTATAAAGCTTCTAATTGGTTATAGTATCCCAGGTGTTTTCCAATCAGCCCTTAGAACACTGACATATCCACCTGCTGTATCCACTGAGCAGCACTGAGCAACAGAAATGCAACACAAACCTTGACTATGTAAGTTTATTTTTAGTACTATGTTCATAACGAATAGAGTAACTGGTTAAATCAATTTACTAATATATTTCATGTAACCCAGTGTTTCCTGAATATTATTTAAACATGTAATGAATATGACATATAATTCATATTATATATTTTTCTGTTTTTTATTAAGTCTTCAAAATCTGTTAAGTACAGTTTTTAACTCAATTTGGACTAGCCACATTTCAAGCCTTCAATAGACACATGTGGCTAGCGACTACAGTATTAGCACAGGGTTCTAGGTAGTTTAATTTTATTAACCAAACCAAAAATTTATCATTGTTTTAAAAGTTCATGTGACAGCTGGAATTTATACTAAGCATGGCCAATAAGGTTACTTAAGTTAGTGTATCCATTACTATCCTTCATGCTACTGAGGGACTGAGTTAGGGGGACTTCCCTGGTGGCTAGGGGTCTTTATTTCTGCTTTCCCGCCTCTGGCAGGCTAGGTAGGGCCTTTGCTTCCATTTTTCTGCCTCTGGCAGGCTAGATTGGGGCTTTGTCTCTGATTTTCCCACCTCTGGCTCTTGGAGGTGGGGGCACTGTGACTCAGGGTTGTAAAATGGTAACCAATCTGGTAAAGGATTCAAAGATCAATTAATCCAGAGGAAGTTTGAAAGAACACCTCTCACTGGAGGAGAACATGAAAGGGGAGGGAATAACTCAGGGCTAAAAGCTCTAGCCACCTCAGCCTGGCATGGCACCCTCTCCAGGTCCTCTTCCACAACGGTGTGGAAGCCGTCATTTCGCTCTGCCTAATAAATCGCACTATCATACACTCTTTGGTTCCACGAGTTCTATTTGAATTCCAACACTCACAGAGACATCCAGGCCCTTTTCCCCATTCTTCCGGGTTAGGAAGATCAAGATCCTCAGTTCCAGCTACATGCTACTCCGCTTCTGTGGTGGTTTGGCGGTTAGGACTTCTGGTTTTCACCCAGGCGGTCGGAGTTTGACTCCCAGTGTGGGAACCAGGGAATGCAGCTGGGGCTACTCTAGTTACACTACATTTTGGGAGCCAGATTTTTTAAAAACAAAATACATGGTTAAATTCACTCAACACTGTTAAGTTTAATCATGTGAACTTAAGTCAGCAGTGCCACCCCTAGATTATCTGTAATCTTGATTACATAGATTATCTGTAAATCAACCCTCTATTCTATCTTGCTCATTCAAAACTGTGACAAGTATACTTTTAGCTATTTATTTAAAGCTCAATTAAGTGCATGGAATAAGAAACAAACAAAAAATAATAATATGTAATAATACAAGTTTCTGAAGGCCCTCACATGTAATATAAATTAATCACAATGCTCTGGATATGGCTATTCAGTCAGTTCCAAGCTATCTAATCTCCCTAATATTGAGAACTCTACAGTGATTTTCTGATTTATTATCCAAGTCCTCGTGAAATTCACTTCCGTTGTCTCAGGATCTATGTCAATGGAGAGAGCCATCAGTCATTCTAATCTCTTGAATTTTATGGCCTCATGTGCTTCCTTCTACCTGTAATCTCAGCTGTGCGTGTGTGACAAACACTAGAATGCTAGTGATGGTTTATGAATTTCAAGGCTGTATCAAAAAAAAAAAAAAAAAAAAAAGCATTGCAGACTCTGCCTGGCTTCCTTCAATTATCCACACTGGGGGCAGCCTTAAGCCTTCCCATGAAGACGTGGAAGGAGCCCTGTGCAGAGGTCCACGCGGAAAAAACTGAGGTTCTCAGCTAACAACTGGTTTCAACTTGCCAGCCATGTGAATGAGCCGCTTTGGAAGTATAGCTCCCAGCTCAGTCAAGCCTTCAGATGACTGCAGCCCCCACATCTCACAGCAGTCACTTCAGACCTCAAGTTGGCAATGTACAGCCAAGCCCTTCTAGAAACCCTGATCTGCAGAATCTACGATCACAATAAATGACTGTTTTCTTACATGAAGTTTGGCAGATATGCATCATTATTAGGTGAACACAGTAAGATCTTTTCACCTAGTATCATAGTCATTTCCTAATATACTACTGGCCATAGTGATCCATGAGAAAAAAAGCAAAAACAAAATCAAAAACTAAAACCAGTAATATGTCATAAGTAAGCTCAGGGTGCAATAAATATGTTTTCTTCCATTTGATAATATAATACACTAATTTATTAAAATCTGTCTGAAGCCTTATAATCAAGAAAACTGCTTAACTCACATTCAGCCTAATATTTGCCAAATATATAGGGACTCACTTACTTTTGCTTCTTGTTAAGCTTATTGCTACTTTGTGGCATCCCCATGTATGAGGGGATTCTTTGCCAGCCAACACACCATAAACAAATACATTTTACTGTCTTAGATTTTTACCTCATGATAGTAAAAATAAATAACAGTCACATGCAGGAACCCACTGAATTAAAGAAGAGTCCATTATCTTAATATAATTATATATATATAGGTACCTATTCTAAAAACATGTCTCAAATCTACCTGTATGTTGTAAATGTATGCAAAGCTAAAGAAGTAGGTTGGAATTTGCATATTGAAATTTAAAACGAGAACATGATATTATTTCCATAGAAATAAACTTTCTGTGAATAAATACAAATGATGACTCCATTATGTTTTACAATTAATGACTGCCTTGTATAGTAACAATTTTAATAAGTCTCACTAAATAACTCTTACATGGACAAAATTACTTTACTCCACCACTTGCTAATTCTACTCATCTATTATTCCTAGTGTAATTTTACTAGAGTAATGGCGGCAATTATTTGATATTGAAGATGTTTATTTTATTTCTTTAATAAAATAAAGAAAGCTTGCTTTTTCAATGACTTGAGTTTAGATATCTGCACTTAGTGAATATGAATCACAGAGCTTTCAGTGGTAATAAGAAAGGAATCAGAATCTGCTAACATATCACATAATCTCCTAATCATAAATAATTTTATTATTTTTATTCATTTAAGTTAGAAAAACCATTAGAGTCCTAAAAATAGCATCATGAACCAAAAAGGAACCTTAAATTCTTTCTCTTTACTGGGGAAGAATATATTTACATTGCTTTCTAGTGGGCATTTTAGCAATATGCATCAAGAACATTAATTAGTGTAGAAAATATATAATCTAATATTCTCATTAATTTAACTGAGAATAAACGACAGATATTTATCAGTGTTCATTGTAGCACTTATTTATAATAGTAACAGAATGTTAATCTGTGTACTATCTATAAATATTAAAGAACTGAAGTTGAATAAATTATGATCTAACCACATGAAAAGATTGTAGAGCCATTAAAAATGTTTTTGAAAAATATTTAAGACAAGGAATAATGTTCATAAGTGTAATGTTCACAATAGTAAACTGCATTATACTATTTTATGACTTTGTCTATAAATGAAAAAAATACATACTAATGACAATAAGACTTAGATGAAATAAACCAGTACATTAACAGTTGTTTTCTCTAAAAAAAGAGGTAGATACAGGCATTATATTTATCTTCTTTTATTTTGTATTTTCAGATTCTCCGTAATATATATTTTATTTCAAAACAAAAAGATGCTATTTAAAAGTATGCTGTTTAATTAGTGATAAATTTATAAATATTAGCTTTCACAAAAAAATGTTGTAAACACTGGCTTCCAAAAACCTTTCTGGTGCTTGCTTCCTTCCTTCCTTCCTTCCTTTTTGTCCATCTCCTAGGGACTTTTGAATTTTTGCCTTGACCCAAAAGAAAAATTCCAAAATTGATGCTAATTTATTTTTAATGCCTCATTATCTCTGTGAAGTATGAAGAAAGCTAAAGAGAAAGTTCAGCAGCAGCAGCTACAAACAAGAAAAGGTGGGTATTCTACGAGCACTAGAAGGCAGGAGGATTTCGGGATGAATTCAAAGTCCCGTAAGTTTGAACACTAACTTTCCCAGACAGTGCTTTCTCTGAGCTTGAATCATTTGAAATACTAGTGAACCCCAAATGTATGAATCTTAACAGCTTAGATAATTCTATGACCAGATTATGTACTCCCACAGAATTCTTAAATATGTATCTGTAATTGCAAAGCACTGAAGTATTAAGGTCCAGAATTTAATTAGATCATTCACTAGAGAAGAGTTACTTTTTAAAGCAGTAGTGCATACAGGATACATTTTACAGGATTACTTCTTAGTTAAAATAGATACTTATCAGAAAAATAATTTTGTCCACAGAGCTGTAAAATAGTAGGGACCTAAACTGAAATGAATGCACCTAACTGTAGAGAATAACAATGCCGATTTTTTGCAGAGCATCAAATGTAGAGGACAGATACTACTAAGATAGCAGATGTAGCCCAGGTACAATTGATTTGTTCCCTCTTTTAGACACGATTTAAAGGATTCATTCAACTATTACTCTTGCATTCAGAAAAAGCTAATTCTTATGCAGATTTATGTCCCATTATGCAAAGAGGATACTTCTAATTCTGCTGAAACAACAGTTTAATGAATTAAAGTTTGTGATCACAAACATAAGATGTAATAAGAAAGATGTTGACAGTATAAAATAGTTAACTAGTCTACGTAACGTGGTGTATTTTAAATCCAAACAAGGAAACTATAAAACTATAAATTTGTTTAAGAGGATTTTTTAAAAAAATCAATTTCTCCTTATTCATGTTTGTCCTTAAAAAAATGTGGTAAAGGACTCTGGACTTTTAAAAGATGGCTTAAAAATACAATTGTTAAATAATTCCAAATATACAGGGATAACATATAAAATTAAATAGATTTATTGGTTAAATTAAAAATATTTATATACATGACTCAGAATACCTAAGCAATAATTAAGTCTGATATGGTGTATGTCAAAATACTAGATGACAAATATTAACTGCAAATATTCTGATCATCAAGGTTTGTCACATTTTGGAACACTTTCATCTTCTTTAAAAGTATTTTTTTTTAATTTTATGGCATTAAAAGACATTCCAGAATGATTACTGCATTGACTGTTTTGAGAAACAGTTGCAAATATGCAAATACAAAAATAAAATGTCTAACCACTATGTCTGGAGAAGTATATTAAGTCTTGAGTATTGAAAATCATATATGTAATATGTTTCATTTGCCTTTCAATTAATTAATTAGAAATCAGTTGAAATGATTTCAAATAAATAGGAAAATAAAGTAAAATAGAAAAAAATTATAAGGATACATTTCAGGACTTTCTGAAAATGACAACGTAATTGGAAAGCTAGGGACTTTGGAGTTAAGAAAAAAAAGAATTCAATCCTAACTTTGCAACTGTGAACTGGGGCCCTTGAGCAAGTTAGTTAACATCTCTAATTCTTTCTTTTCTGTAAAATATAATATAAATAGCCAGGAAGTGGGACTTTAGGAGGTTTACATCGATAAACACTCTTCCATGGCAGGTGCACTAAGTACCCAAAAAATGTTTGTGACCTCTTAAATTATCTTTTTTTGAAATAGGTGTCAAAGAAGAAGCAGAGTAATGGATGGGAAAAAGAGAGTGATATAATGTGAAATAATCTATACAATAATGCATTATTTATGTATATCTGTATTACAATCTAATCAACAATGGAGTGGACAACTTGTGATATATGCAATGGAATGATATATCATAGCAGGACTGAACAATACAACACTTGAAAAGTATGGATACATTTTATAAACTAATTATTGAGTAAAAGAAGAGACACACAACGCAGCACATAGTGTATGAATTTACCTAAGTACAAAACAGGCAGAATTAATCTTTACAAATGTAGACAGTGTTCTCCTTTGTGGCAAGTAGTAACAGGATGGAGAACAACAATGTTTTCTTGCTTTATCTGGGTGATGGCACCATAGATGTGTTTAGTTTATAGAAATTCATCAGGCAATCTTCCTGACATATGCAAGCTCCTATAGTTATGTTATACTTCAATATGAATTTTAATATGAATAATTTGAATTTAAACATACATTTTTTCCCAAATGCCATGCACACTCCACCACACCACCTACAATTAAAACAGATCAAGCCCAACCTTGAAGGGTAAATTGGTTGCTAGAGCAGCATCTGAGGTCAGAAAAGAACAGTTGGACATTAAATTCAGGAAGAAATAATTGTGAAAAACAAAAGGAAAAAAGAGTAGATCAACTTTCTTCAATAATACTTTCTCTTAATCTTTTTTCCTGCACATAGCGCAATTCTGGTTGCTTAGCTCTCTTCTTAGGTAGAGCTCTTGCAGTTTAAGGAATCAGGTCCCTAAACCACTGGTTCTCAGTCTTGAACGTGTGTCAGAATCACTTCAACTTTTCAAACCACAGATTGCTGGGACCACTCCTGAAGTTTTTGGTTCAATGGAACAAGAGAATTAGGATTTTAAATAAGTTCTCAAGCTATGCAGATGCTGCTTTGCTGAGCCTGTACATTGAGACTCATTGTTTCGGGGTGGGGGGGGGGAACAATAACTTTCAATTCTGAATCATATAGGTAAGTTTGGGATGTCTCTGTATTTTCACCAATAAAGGAAGAATAACACCAACTACTGTTGTGTGTTAAGAATTAAAGATGTAAGGATTAAGCATGTACAAGTAAAAACCTCAGCACAAAATAGGTGCAGTTTAAATAATTAGCTATTTGTATTTTTATTTCCAGTGTTTCCCTTTTCTGAAATCTAAAAAGTCTTCCATAGGTGGAAGAGACCAGTTCACTTAACTTCAATGGTCTTCAACCCTAGATGCACATTATTATCTCCTGGGGAGTTTGCAAAACTCCAGAGCTGGGACTATACCTTAGGCCAATTAAATCACAGTTTCTGCAGGGGAAGGTCTAAGCATTAATAAGTTGTAAAACTCTCCAGATGATTCTAATGATACAGCCAAGAGTGAGAATGACTGCTTTGTTTGTTTGTTTGTTTATTGAGACAGATTCTTGCTCTGTCACCCAGGCTGGAGTGCAGTGCCGATCTCAGCTTACTAAAACCTCCACCTCCTGGGTTCAAGCAATTCTCCTGCCTCAGACTCCCAAGTAGCTGGGACTACAGGTGTGTACCACCACAGCCAGCTAATTTTTTCTTGTATTTTTAGTAGAAATGGGGTTTCACCATGTGGGCCAGGCTGGTTGGTCTCAAACTCCTTATCTCGGATAACCCACTTGCCTCAGCCTCCCAAAGTTCTGGGATTACAGGTGTGAGCCACCGCACCCAGCCAACTGCTTTAGGTCCACAGAAAATAACTTCTCCAGTAACACATAGAGCCTACAGAAATCAGTTGTCGATTGAAAGAAAAATTGTCTAAATTTCTCCTGCACTAAATAATTGACATTTATTTGACTCAGACTGAGGACATTGCTAGGGAGGTAAAACTAAACTAGCTCTCTCAATCCACCATGCTCCTAGAAGAAAAATAGTGCTAGATGTCTTCATGGTTGCTCCCTCACTTTAATCACACAAGCCTTGAAGCAGGTTGGTTATCACATGGCTTTCTCTTTACACAAGGCAATGATTCAACATAGTGAGTTTGAGGAGCGCTCATATTTTCTTCTTCTTCATTATAGCTATGGGAAAACAGGCTGAGGATATATGTGATGCCCATGATTCGGGCAACATCTCTGTCAATTGTGTCATGTGGCTTCCTGATAACTATTCAAAAATGTTCTATTGATGTCTACCCAGGTTACTGGCTATGATTATACTTATTCATATAAAATATTTTTTCCATTATTTAATATTTTAGGAATATTGGCTTTAATCATTTGTCACCATAAAAAAGTGAAAAGAAAATGGAATATCTATGATAAAAACATACAAAAGTAGAAAAAGTATAATTATATATTAATTATATTGATGGGCATTTACTAAGCTTAGAGACAAAGGAAACATAGCAAAGTAAAAATAAATTTTATACCCAAATTAAAATTAAAGTTAAAATTTTTATACCCAAATTCAAATTAAAGCATGTCAATAGCCAGCACCAATCTGCCATCCATGTGTGTAATCCAGTCTGGATGTGGTGCCCCAGCCTCAGGCAGGCTGTCATGTTACAGCAGCCTCAGCTGAAACCTGCCCTCAACCTCAGGAGAGATCTTGAGCCAGAACCATCCAGCCAAGATGATCCCAAACTCCTGATACATACAAACGGTGACAGACAGTAAATGCTTTTCTAAAAGTCACGAAGTTTTGGGCAATTTATTAAGCAGCAATATACAATTGATACTGCTTTTGTGATGTGTGTGTTTGATTAGTAGGTAAGCTATATATAATCTAACCATTTCACAATTACTTATTTTTTTAAAAGATCCAGCCCAGTGTTAATAAAAATGGAAACACAATAGGTCATACATTGGCTACCAGCTTTTCAACACCTAAAAAATTTTTAAAAAGCAGAAAGAAGTTTTTTAATATGTAACTTGAGATTTAAAATGTGATATACCTGGACTCTACCTCACACAATATACAAAAATTAACTCAAAGTGGATCAACAAACTAAAGAAAAGAACTGAAACTACTAAACTTTTCTTGACTTTAGCAATGGAGTTTTAGATACGATAAAAAATCATATGCAATATAGAAAAGAAAGATCAGAATTCAACAAAATTTTGAAAAATTGTGAATCAAAAGGTATCATCAAGAAAGTGAAACATAAATTCATTTAGAAGAAATATTTCAAAAATATGTATCTGCTACAACTCTACCATCTAGAATATATAAAGAACTTTTAAAATCAACAAAAAAGACAAAAATTAAAATTCTTTTTCAGTACAGACTATATAGAATAAAATGTTCTGTAATTTTGGCTGAATCTAATATACGGGGTCTGTTTTTTTCTTTCTGAATTGTCAACTAATAGGCTAGCAAGTCTGCATTGATGGCTATCCCTCAAAGACTTAATGCTGCTTCCCTGAGGTTCTATGTTGGCTGCCCACCTGGAATGTTTTTCTATTTATTTTTACCTGTCTGCTCTTCAAAGCCCAGCATATAATTCTTCTCCAAAATGATTACCTTGGGTAAAAATTTTCTTTGTTCTTTGATATTACCACTTATATGATATTTAATATGATGTATGCTATTGATATAAATGTTTGTAGCATATCACATCTTCCTGGTTATAAATTTCTTAAAGGAGATAATTCAATCTATGTGAGCATACCCACAAATACACCGTGCTAATATACAGCCCAGGTGCAGCCATGTGCACCTGGGGCATAATTAACAAATAAAATAAATAAATACATGAAATGATAGAAAATGGTGAAACAAAGTTTCTAAAATGTATTTAAATGGTAGCATTCTTTCACTTCCAGATATTTGGTCATAAAGTATCTTTATTTTTCCTTGATAAGAACAAAAGACTCTAAGAATATGAAGATTGGTCCATAGGTATATGTTTGTATTATTATATTTTTATAAGTTTGTGCCATATTTTGTCTAATACTCAAAGTTAACCTAGCTTTATACTCTTTATTCCACATTTTAAAAACATAAACCTAAATTACAAAAAGTTATCATTTAAAAATAAGATGAAAAAGCAATTTGAGTTTCTGGGTTAGAGAATGGTTATTAGTGACGCTAATCTGGCATGATCTAACACAGTTTTACTTTTCATAGACATTTAACCAGCTTCCCTGAAAGCAAATAGTAAAAATTGTTCTTCTAGACAAACATCGACTGACTTGGACAAGAATACAAAAGTTCTCAAACTAATATCACTAGTCTATTTAATAATTAATCATTTTTTACTATTTTAACTATTACCATTCACTATTCTTTATAAACTGCATCAGATTTGCATAAAACTATAAATGTGGAAACACATGCCAAAATCTTCTCACCTCTTTCCAGTAACTTGTTTGAAGCAAAAGATTTCAGTGATCTTGCATAATCCATCATAATCCATACACTTAATAGAATAAATTGAATCTGAATTAAAAAACAAAAACAAAAAACAACTTTTGCAGCCTGGCGTGGTGGCTCACGGCTGTAAGGCCAAGGTTGGTGGATCACCTAAGGTCAGGAGTTCAAGACCACCCTGACCAACATGGCGAAACCTCATCTCTAGTAAAAATACAAAGTTAGCTGGTTGTGGTGATGCGTGCCTATAATCCCAGCTACTCGGGAGGCTGAGGCAGGAGAATCACTTGAACCCGGACGGTGGAGGTTGCAGTAAGCTGAGATTATGCCTTGCACTGCAGCCTGGGCAAGGAGAGTGAAACTCTGTTTCAAAAAAACCCCAAAACCAAAAAACCAAACATTTTTGCCTTATTTTAGGACTTTTAAAAAATTACAGATTTTATAAGTTAAAGTATTTTATTTTAACGTAATTATTTTCACATACCATTATAATAAATAATACTGAGAGATCACATATATTCTTCACCCAGTTTTCCTCACTGGTGCTATTTGATGAAACTATAGCTTAAGAAAACAACCAGGCTATTGACATTTATATAATCAAAATAAAGATAATTTCCATCTCCACAAAGATCCTCTTGTTGTTCCATAAAATTTTTAAAAAGCTGCTCCCATTTCCCTCCGTTCCTCCTGGAAACTACTAATCTCTTCTCCATTTCTTTAATTTTGTCATTTTGAGAATGTTATATAGATGAAATCAGACAAACAATCATATTTTGGAACTTTTTTTTTTCACTTGGCACAATTTTGAACTTGTTGTTCCATGAAATAAAAAAAAAAAAAAAGCTACTCTCATTTTCCTCCTTTTCTCCTAGAAACTACTAATCTTTTCTCCATTTCTTTAATTTTGTCATTTTGAGACTCTTATATAGATGAAATCATAAAAACAGTCATATTTTGGGACTTTTTTTTTCACCTGGCATAATTCTGAAGATTTATTCAGGTTGCTGTCTATATCAAAAGCTCATTCCTTTCTATTGCTGAAAATTTATTTCAAGGTATGAATGTACCACAGTTTGTCTAGCCATTCACCCTTTGAAGAACATCTGGAGTGTCTCAGTTTTCGACTATTATAAATATAAAGCTGTTGCAAATATTCTCATAGAGGTTTTGTGTGAATGCTATTTTTTATTTATCTGGAATAAATGCCCGGAAGCAATTGCCTAGTGAAATTTAATTGTTGGGTCAGATGGTAGTGTATGCTTAGTTTTTAGGGAAACTGTAAAAATATCTTCCTAAGTAGCTATACCATTAAACATTCCAACAGCAATATATGAATGATCTAGTTTCTCTGCATGCTTTCCACCATTTGGAACTGTCACTTAAAAAAAAAAAAAAAAAATTCTGATAAATTTGTAGTGATATGCTATTGTAGTTTCAATTTGTGTTTACTTATCGGCTAGAAATGTTAAAATATTTTCATGTACTTATTTGCCATCTGTAAATCTTCAGTGAAATGTTTCTTCATGTGTGGGCCTATTTTCTGATTATATAGTTGTGTTTTTGTTATAGATGTTTTAACTGTTCAGTTTAAAGAATTATTTATATATGATTGTTGGTCCTTTGTCAAACATGGGAATTTCAAATATTTTCTTCTAGACTGTAACTTCTATTTTTAGCCTGGAAACAGGATCTATCATCATAGAGCAATAATTTATCCTGCTATGGAGTGTGTTTTTGGTATGCATTTTTAGAGCTCTTAGCTGGGCATGATGGCTCTTGCCTGTAATCCCAGCACTTTGAAAGGCCATGGTGGGCAGATCATGAGGTCAGGAGTTTGAGACCAGTCTGGCCAACATAGTGAAACTCTGTCTCTACTAAAAATACAAAAAAATGAGCCAGGCATCATGGTGGGCACCTGTAATCCCAGCTACTTGGGAGACTATGGCAGGAGAATTGCTTGAATCCAGGAGGCAGAGGTTGCAGTGAGCTGTGATCACGCCATTGCACTCCAGCCTAAGCGACAGTGCTAGACTCTGTCTCAGAAACAAACAAAAACATAAACAAATGCTCTTGCCCTAGCCTTAAATACCAAAGATGTTTTTCTAAAAGTTTTATAGATTTACACTTTACATTTAAAAGCATGATCCATTTTGAGTTTGTATAAGGTGTGTGACTTAAGCCAATATGATGCTTCTGTTTTTTGTAGGTTTTTGTTTTTATTTTTTGCCTATGGATATCTCATTGTTCTGACACTAGTCGTTGAAAAGACTGTCCTGCATTAAATTGCTTGTGCACCTTTGCCAAGAATCTATTAGGCATAGCTGTGAGGACTTATTTCTGGGTTCTCCCTTCTCTTTCATTGACTACGTGTCTGTCCTACTGCCAGATCCAGTCTTCATTACAATAACTCCTGAAACCTGATTTTTTAAGGTTCATGGTCAGTTTAATATAGCAGACTTCAAGCTTAAATTATTCAGATAAACAATGTTATGTTAAAAACTTTCCAGTATGACATTTTTGTTTATAAAATTCAAGTATTTTTCTTACTATAACATATGATTTACAAAATCCAAATGAATAAAGATAACCCAAAGCAAAAGATAAGAAAACATGCCAATATCTATAATATGAAAAGATGCCTTTGACTAAAATCCCCGTCTTTTACAGCATAAGTTACTTACTTTTAGCCAAAAAACATAATGTAAAAAATATAGAACATGTATATTCCAAAAGACTAAAACCATTAAATAGCAGTTCTTTACAACTGTGAAATTCCATGTGTTCAAAAGGCTTTAAAAGCATTATCTGAGACTTCCTGCCTTAAGTCCATAAATTTTTATTGTTCGTCTTGAAGCTCATAAACTTCCTTGAATGATTTCCAATCATTTATTCTTTACAGATACTAATCTGCTGACTTGCCTTTCCAACATTTACTTTACTTTTTAACTGTGCAAATGATATCTAAGTACAAAATACTCAAAAACCATACATATTGCTCTAATTGTGTTTTAGGACTCACATGGAATAAGGAAACATTAATTTCGATTGGAACATTTTATTTGTTCAGAATTAATTTATTGGCTTTCCCGCTTTGCAAAATTTTCTGTAACCCCAAGCTGATATGCAAATACCACTAAAGAATCCGTTGACCACAATCTGAATCACTTTTTTTCAGCAGCTTCTTTCCCAACATACACGTTTGAAGCGCAAGACACAGTGACCAGAAAAGTCTCTAACCTGTACGCACATGAAACACTCGAGTATATAGTAAGGCTTATCCTGAAACTTTCACAAGCCTGCATTTGTTGGATTTGCTAAACTCTGCCACATTCTCCTTTGCCAAGAGATGGACTTGGGTCAGCACAGGCACATGGCAGGTTGTCCCAATTATTTGACAGCCAGCTGTGAAAGACATTTGGACATTATCTTCAAACATCTTTTGTGCAAAGTAGTCATTACTGTACTCCTGTGGTTACTGGATATGCCAGATTTTGCTTAGATGAGTTATAGCTGAGCAAAATTATGAATTGTCACCTCAATGCATCACAAAGAAACTATTATCAAAGATCATTCCTTTACCTGTTTGACGTCATATGCCAGAAGGACATATTTTAAATCTGGTGAAACTGAATGTCTTGATGCTTTGAAGGTTACCTAGACAAAGAAAAAAAAAACAGTTATCTTTAAAAGCTTTTTAACATGAATTTGGAGTATAAATATAAAAAAAAACACTCAATTCTCATAGCACTACAAAATGGCATTCACATTTCATTTATATTGTATATATATTTGCATGTATGTATGTATGATTATTCAGATGAATATAAAAGCTCAAACAGGACATATTAGACATTTCAGTAAGACAACATTTGCTAATATATTTTTCTATATGTTAGCTCTTAAAGAATGCTAAAATTTTTGTTACTTAAAAAATTTAGAGGTCCACTGAAATTCCTATGTAACCAAAATGCTTTTATATTTGCATGCTAGATTAATAAAAAGGAAAAGAAGTATTGACATTCTGTTTGTAATAGTTTTCTGTCACTATTTTTGTATTCTTAGTGGTTGAATGTTTATATTTAAATAAGATACTAACATTCAAGACAGACTCTCTTTAAAGGAAATACCGAGGGTGAAACTGATTAAAACACAAATACATAACATTGCATTTGATGTCAAACAAAAACTATTGTTATTGACTAATCTTGAGCCTATAATTGAAAAATTGAACAAATTTGATGATAGAGGAATTTAAACTACACCATGAAACATAAATACAATCATTGTAGAGAGAAGATTTCATTTGAAATAGAGATATTTGTCTAATTCATATCTGAGGAGAGGGCAAGCACATTGAGTTGATGTATCAAAAATCTCCAAAATATAAACAGAAAAAACACAAAATGAATTGTATAAAATGTTAAGCAAAATAGATATTTTGTATGGTATTTGCAGAGAAATACATGCATAAACATTTGTAGACACCTTATGGTAGTACAGTTTTCATAAGACTGCTCTCTATAAAGTTCCGAAAAGTGTGAAATCAGAGTTTCTTTGTTTTGTTTGGTTTGTTGGTTTGTTTGTTTGTTTTACATAGGGACTTCAAAACACAATGGATAGGATAAGAAACTCAGACTAATCAGTATTTGGAAAGTTTGGGTGGTATAATAAAAGATATAGTTGGTCTTTGTCTCTGGTTCTTGGCACAGAGCTCCAAAAACCCTTGAAATTTCCTGAGTGAAGAAATGTCTTTTGTTATTCATAGCAAATTTCTTTCCAAGTTATCCAATTTCTGCAACATCAGTTAACTCTTTGTGAGGGGAGGGGTTAGCTTACAGTCTCAGGATTAAGCTGGTCATCAGATTACATCAAGCATTTGATTGCAAGTTTAGAAATTTCAGCCCCACTCTAAGACCTAGTAGGAGAGAAGAGCTGGAAATTTGAGTTCAAGCCACTGGCCAGTGATCCAGTAACTCATGCCTAAGTAATGAATAAAACCTTGCTAAGAAATTCTGAATGATGAGAGTTGAGGGAACTTCCTGGATGGTAAACATGGATGCACTGGTCGGATGATGTACACCAGTTCCAAAGAGGAAGAGTCTTCTGTGCTGGAGACCCCTTCAGACAACACCCTGTACATTTCTTCATCTAACTGTTCATTTGTACCCTTTACAATAAACTGCTACTCATAAGTATAGCTCTTGTCTGAGCTCTCTGAGTCATCCTAAGAAATTCTCTAGCCTGAAAAGGGGTAATGAGAATCCTCACATTTGTAACAAAGTTGGACATAATTCAGTACCATTGGGACCAGGGCCTGGCAGCTGGTACCTAAGGTGAGGACAGATCAGGGGAATTGAACTACTCAACTGTGGGATCCATGCTAATTCCTGGTAGTCTCAGAATTGAACTGAATTGTAGAGCACTCAGTTGGCATCAGAGTATTGTTAGAATGACATAGCTTGTTAATTCCCGAGCCAGATATGTAAGAGAATGGAATGGTCAGGGAGACATCATCATACAGCAATGCTAAGATTTGGGAATTTACACCTATCTTGTACAGTCTACATATAAGGCATTTTAGAAGAAGATGAGAGTGTTCACTGGCAATAATTCATGTCAAGAATTTTGTTTTTTGATATTTAAAAATTCCATTTAAATAACGATGAAAATAACAACATTAGCAGCTATGATTGATTATTCATCTATCATGTGATTTGCAAATTGCTAGGAACTTTGCAGTTACCAACAATCTTAAATAGTCTTCAGGGCAGTAAGTACTATAATACAATCTCATTCTTTGTCTCATTACTTTACCGTATATTGAAATTTGATAGAAATTAACCTACAGGGAATTTAGCGTGACACTGAAAACACAAAGGCATCTCTCCCAACATTATTGTATCAGGAGGTGTATTTTTCTTTTTTTTTTGAGACAGAGTTTTCACTCTTGTTGCCTAGGCTGGAATGCAATGGCATGATCAGGGCTTATGGCAACCTCTGCCTCCTGGGTTCAAGCAATTCTTCTGCCTCAGTCTCCCAAGTAGCTAGGATTATTGACATGCACCACCATGCCCAGCTAATTGTGTATTTTTAGTAGAGACTGGGTTTCTCCATGTTGGCCAGGCTGGTCTTGAACTCCTGACCTCAGGTGATCCACTTGCCTCAGCCTCCCAAAATGTTGGGATTATAGGTATAAGCCACCGCACCCAGTCTGAGGCGTATTGTTCTTAAAGAAATGTTTAAGGGAACAGTATCAAATGGTATGCTGTTATGTGGAAATTGGTAAGGAAATATCATCATGCTTGTCCTACAGGGATTAGAAAATTCCAATATTGCAGTTGTTACACCTTTCTCAAGGTCAGAGAGAGGCATACATAACAAGACAATCCAGGAGGGTCTCTTTTCATAAGCCTTGCATTATCTCACTAGCAAAAATAGTTTTGTTCTTTTAACGGAGCTTCTCTAAAATCTGAATTAATTTAAAGAAATCACACCTCCCTTGTCCTCATCCACCCTCATGTGATGTTCCTTACACAAATTAACTTCACGCTTTCACAGGTGCGTCTGTGCCTCCGGTAACAACATTTTAGTATCTTTTACAGTTCCTACAATTATCTAGTCTGGCACTTTATTAATTATCACTCTACTGCCTCAAGCTTATGCAGCACACAAACTGGGAAACTTTCCAAATATCTTTTCAGGGGCCCAAGCTGCTGAACCTTCTCTGAAATTAAAGACTTGTGGACAGGTCACTGGTGTGGCAGAGAAACTTACTGATGATACATGAATAAGAAACACATCTTGGCAGCTTAGCCAAGAGCCCAGGAGATGTTGGAAATCTTAGGTCACTCCCTCTTGTTTTACGCCCTTAATGTTATCATTTGTTGCATTTGGGGGAGTAATTCCTTCTAGCAGCCACAGGAGACACCTTGGTCAACACTGATCCTAACTGTAGACATTAAATAGTTCTGGTAGAATTTCAACGTCATATGGCTTCAAATTGTGGTTTGGGGAAGTTGATTACTGCCAATAATGCTACTACAGTACTTACATATTTAACAACTTAATTACCATTGAAATGAAAGGATGCAGAAGTAATTTCCACGTGTTCATTGCCATTACTCAGCAATGATGCCTGCCTGTGTGGTTTTTGACATTCAACAAAGGGCATACAAATGCATGAATCTTGCCATCTATGTACATTCTGTTGAAGGCAGGCAAGGTATCATAAAAAGAGTACAGCAAATACGCACGTTATTAACTAGATGAATTAAGCAAGAAAGACAAGGCACTTGATCAAGTAGAGGAAAAAAAAAAAAAAACAATGCATGCTTTCAGGCAGCTTACGTATTGAACATGCGCCATGGGAAGGGAGACAGTGAAGGTGCTACAGAGTTGGGAAACCAAACCCATCAGGAAGTTTCCCACTCCATATTGATCAGGATAAGACAAGTGCCATGAACCTCTTTAGTCAATGTTAGAGCAGTGTCTAAAATGTGAATGCTTTATACCAGGCGTCCCCAAACTACGGCCCGCGGGCCGCATGCGGCCCCCTGAGGCCATTTATCCGGCCCCCGCCGCACTTCAGGAAGGGGCACCTCTTTCATTGGTGGTCAGTGAGAGGAGCACAGTATGTGGCGGCCCTCCAGCGGTCTGAGGGACAGTGAACTGGCCCCCTGTGTAAAAAGTTTGGGGACGCCTGCTTAAACCACTGGGTATGCAGAGTAAGAATGAAGCCATCTGAGTAAGAATCTAAGAGAGCTGGAGTAGTCAGACAGCCTATTTAAAAGAGCTCAGTACCTCCACAGCTCCGGATACATACTGTCTTGTAGAAAAATACACAATGTTTCTAGTTTTCAATTGTTTCAAAAAAAGTTATTAATCAACATTTACCTTGTGATCTCATAATTTAAAAATTATAATTCGATCCTTTTAAATATATTTGGCAGCCAGATACTGTCTGGATCCTATAAGGTTGGCAATTTTTGGTAAAGTAATAATTGCCATAAGGATGGCTGAGGAGAAAGAAGACAACGCTATGTGGTTTAAAAAGCAGAATTGTATCCTTTACATATATTTGGTGGTAATATATACGAAAAATTGTCTTTTAGTGTTTTTGAATTAAATGCAATTATAGCCTATAATATGAGCATAACCTTCAAAAAATGCACAAGTGGCTTATAAACAATTTCTGGGAAGATGAGGGATGATTCTATCAATTACTGCTATTACATATAAAGCATGTATTACCGCCAACACGAGTATGCCAGAGTTTATCACTGTTTCCACGAGTGGTAAAACTGACAGTGAAGAAAGAAGCAAAATCAGATTTGAATTTAGAACTATTACATTGGCAATTGGGTGGAAAACTAGTTAGATTTGATGACGTTTTGATTTCATGAGACTTGTAAGAGGCTAAAGACAATCCAAGAAAGCCATCTTAAGAAGTTAAGGAAGAAGCAGAGGCAGAGAGTAAAAGGGACACATTCAGGGGAGGTTGTGAATAAAATACAAACAAAAATATATTAAGGATTAGATTTGAAGATGATGAAAGAAGGAAGTACACAGAATAACTCCAGGTTTTCAAGTGTTTATCATTGGGTGAACGTTGCTTTTGCAACATTCTCACTTTGGAAAAAAAAAAAAAAACAGGCATATTTTGAGGAAAGTTTTAGACATTCAAATTTTATATACATTATTGTTATAGCTCCTGAAGGAGATCTGATAGGAAGTGCACAGGATTTGTGGATAAAATGTCTGGAGTTTAAGAAAGATGCCAGAAAGCCTCATCTTTAATCATTTACATGCACTACTAAATGAAAGTTTATGTTCAATGTAAATTCATCCCCTCTAAAGAAAAGGAACAAGTCCCCCAAATGACATATTCTATCTGGATGGGCCACTAATCATGCAGTTATGAGCACTGTGTACCACTGCTTACATTCTTTAAATGTACATGTTTTCTTTTTCTTGTACCTTCGTTCAACTTCCTCTACTTGCTATATTACCTTCTCCTTTCCCTTTTCCTTGTGTTTCTCTGAAATATCATTCTAATCCTTCTCCTTTAAGCCTTTCCTGTCCTTCTTAGCTCAAGTGATTCATCTGACCTCACATGCATATAATTACATGTGCAGATCATCTAACAATTGATCACTGTTTCGTGATTGCACTTCCAGGTTGTTTGGAACTGCAATTTACATCTTTTATTGCCACAATAATGTTCCTAGTAAGAGGCTCCATTACAATGATTCACTTTTGTCAGAAACATTATAACTAGAGGTAGAAATGAGATAATGATGGTATTCCAAGATGTCAGATATTAAAGATCATAGCGAGAAATCATTAAGCACAAACTTAAATGTCAGAAGTGCCAGAATATATAAAATATTCATTTGTATGGCTTGAGGCTGAGAAAGGACTGAGCAAAGGGAGAATGAGAGATGCAGTTAAAATTAACACAAACTCATATAAAGGACTTGGTTGCCTTAACATTGAGAAATGGCAGAATAGCAGGAACTGTGCAGTAGGGATGTGCATTGTTCTAGTTCTTGGAATAAGCTGGTAATAAAAATATCTAAAGACATCTCTATTTACAAAATAAAGTATCATGATCCAGGAGCTTTGGCTGAATAATTCTACAAGTGTAGACGGGTACATTTTTAACAGACAGTGAATGATGGAGACAAAAATGTAAGTCTTCTTGGATCCTATGGTATTTTCCCTGCTCCCTCAACCTCCAGCCCACCACACTCCCCGAACATACACACACATATCCTTTATGATTAACTTATTTAGAGTATAACTTTACTCAGTACTCAATCTCATTATTTGTTAATAACCAACCAAAACATTTGGAAAAACCATCTCTCCTTTTAGAAAAATATTAATTTTGAAACACTTAATTAAGTACATATTGTGAATATGCCTCTTTCACAGTGCAGTCTATAAAAATGACCAAATTACCAAGTTTGAACATGGGGAAGGTTTTTAGAAAGCCAGTTGACCATAAATGGAGGAAAAGAGGGAGAAAGGTTATTAAATGATTGAAAAGAAGGAAAGGAAAATCAACAGGAGCTTGGAAAGAAGGCAGCAGTTCATAGCATGATCCAAAATACAGGCTCTCTCTCACTGTCTGGCTTCAAGAACAAAGAAGCAAGTAGGTTTTTATCAATTAGCTGTAAACAAAGTCTTGATTCTTCTCTGTAGCTGTAACTGGATTCTCTAACTGGATTCTCTATAGCTATGTCTTGATTCTTCTCTATAGCTGTACGCAGAAAATGTTAAAATCAATTTTTTTACTGTGTATTTTTTCATGTTCTCTTTTCTTAGCTAACCTATTAATTATGATAGTGCTTAAATTATATCTCTTTCCTGATACCTACAATATCCATATTTTGTAAACATAATAGATGTTCTCTCTCTACATATATTTTCTTATTACCATGCATTTTGTTGATACTAGAGTATTCAATAAAACAATCCAAAGTAGAAAATGCCATGATGCAAGTAGGCAATTTTTATGATTATTTAATCAATATCTACTAATCCATATAGACTGACACACATGTATTTTTATTGCTCAATAAATGTAAACAGTCAAAATAACATCCTATTCATTTATATCATAGGCCATACGCTAAAACATTTAAAAAGTAATTTTTATTTTTCACAGAAAGTGGAAAGTAATGGTTACTGAAATCTACTAATAACTTAAAAAGGTAGGGCAGTAAAGGTGACTTTGAGAAGAATGCCAATATTTATCCACTCAAGACTTTAATAAATTGGAAAAGCTATGGGCTGATTAAAGAAAAAAAGGAATATATAACTTACATATTTATGCAAATTATTTATTTGAAGTTCACTTTGTGCTAGTCTAATGATTCTTCAAATTGTCTTAGTGCTTTATAACCATCATATATCAAGTATATTTTTGTCTTAAATGGTGTCATTACTTTCAAGCACAGCTACATTAAAGAATATAACATATAACAGCTAAGGAAGTCCTAAAAATTTGATATTAGAATTTCAGGATGAGTTTTCCTCACCATGGCCTTCTATAATGTGTGTAATACGATACTTATAAAGTAAGTAAGTAGACTGGAGCTGTCCAACAGAAATATACTTAAATTCATTCTTACTGTGATATCCCATCAGGCACATTTAACTGAGGATAATTTTATAAACATAAATAATATAGTTATTTTAAAATATAATATGCACATTTTAAGTATTTCAATTAGTAATATGATTTTATTTCTGGTGTAAGAAAAATGATGGTTACCAAAACCTTTGTAATTTCCATATTTATAAAAAGGGGGAAACTGGCTGGGCATGGTGGCTCAAGCCAGTAATCCCAGCACTTTAGGAGTGCTTCAAACCTCATATTGAAATTTGATCCTGAATGTTGGAGTTGGAGTCTAATGATAGGTGTTTAGGTCATGGGAGAGGAGTCTTCATGAATGTCTTGGTGCTATTTTTATCACAGTGAGTTTTTGCTCTATTAGTTCTCATGAAAGCTGGTTGTTAAGAATGAACCTGGCACCTCCTCTCTCTTTTCTTGCTTCCTTTCTCACCATGTTATCTTTGTACATGCAGGCTGCCTGCCCCTCACCATCAACCATGAATAAAGCAACTTGAAGCCCTCACCAGCAACAGATGACAGTGCCATGCTTTTTGCACAGTCTGCAGAACGATGAGCCAAATAAACATCTTCTATGTATATTACTCAGCCTCAGACATTCCTTTACAGCAACATAAAATAAACTAGTAGATAAGATAGATACCTATTTAGTGGATAAGACAGATAGGAATTAATAGATAAGAGAAATATCAACTTTATCCTTATCATTCTCTCTCTTAAATTGGATTAATCACAGCTTTTGTCTCTTCGCATAATGTCATTCATAATAGATTTAGCAATTAAAAATTTCCAGTTAAATTTAAATATAAGATAAATAATAGATACACTGTAACATATGTAAAAGATAGCATATCATATAACCATAAGGATGACATAAAAATAGAATATCTTATAGTTATAAAAATAACTCTGCTACAGGTTAAATGAAAATATGCATCAATCAGTAACAAAATGCTGAGTCCTAAATGGAAATATAAGATCATGGACTGCCTGATCTCTCTTTCAAAAGTTCAAGACCAACTAAAATTAAATTACACATCATATAGGCAAACATACATATGCATCAAAGCAAACTGAGTTAGACATTCACCAGAAACCCAAGGATATGAAAATAATTTACATAGTGAATTAGTTTAAAGGTTGAGTTTTCATTTACTAAACTTGCACTTTAATTCTTCAAGGTTGAAAGCCATGTTTTATACAGATCATTTTATCAGAAACATCCATTAATAGCTCCTAAGCACAGCTGAGGAGACCAGTGGTTGTTCTCAACTGTGACTAAATAAACATTCCTGTTCTTGTTTCCTGATATACACGTGCCATTGCTTCCTTATGGTATATACCTAGGAAGAAATTTTTAGGTTCTAGGGCATGTGAATGTTATACTTCACACAATAATGATAAATTTTACCCAAAGTAAAATCATAAATGACATTTCTGCTATCTATGAGTTAGAGGCTCTGTTATTTCACAGTCTTTCCAATATATGGTAACATCAAGATTAAGATTTGCCAATAGAATAAATGAAAAATACTCTATTCTTGTTGATAAATACTCCTGGTTATAAATTATGTATGAATTATGTCAAGCATCTTTTAATTTTTTTATCAGCAATAATTTTTTGATTAAAAGTCCATTTATATTTTGTGTTAATTTTCAGTTGATTTGGAAGAGTTTTTGCATATTAATTACATTAACATTTTCTAAATTAACTAATACTTTTCATTAAGTCTTTATAATTTACAACTTAGCATATTGCTATGCTAAAATATCTCTGTCCTCTAATTTTAACATGAGATAATAACAGATACAGGATCCAAGCAACAAAAAAATATAAGGACAAAAATAACAAGGCTTGGGTTTTCAGCTTAGAATATGAATATGAATATTTCTTGAATATATTAATGGGTATAACTATATCTCATGTTTGGGACTCATAATAATGGATTGATTTGCTGTTTCCTAATCATTTGTCAGTATTCTTTTGATAAGCAGAGATATCATAAATGACTCCTCCATGCCAAAGCATATAACCAAAAAAAGGAAAATAATAATTTCAGATTTATATCCCTGGTGGCACTTTTTGGTTAGTTGGGGAAAGAAAGAAGGCCTATAAAATAAAGTCAAATTTGGTGGCAAGGACAATAAGAAACAATCAAGAGTTGCCTCCGGCTTCAATGCCTTGAGCCAAATCTCAAACTGACGTAAGAACAAGGTTCTCTTTTATTGTCTTCCAAGAACAGCTGCAAACACTGCTGATCTCAACTGTGCTTAGGATCTGGGCAGACATTTGCTAGTTGAGTTGTCATGTACTAAACTTGTGTTTTTATGACCCAAAACCAAAAGTCTTTTCTTTTATTGTCCACTTTCTAAGAAATGTTCACTAATATCCTCAATGTTTTTGTGAAGTGTGTAGAATGCTAAGATAAATCACTTTTCTGCATGTTTTTAGATGTCCAAATAGAGGTTGAATTAAGCCTGGAAAAGATGTTCAGTGTGCATGTTCATTTTTTTATTATTAATTTTATTTCCTTTTAAAAACTGAAGGAAAATGTAGGGATAAGATTTCCAATTCTCATGGGATACATGATTCCTCCACTTTTTATTAAACAGGTGTTTATAACTACAGGGGTTAATTATACATATTTACAACTATTCCCATTGTTCTCTCTTCCTTTTTATCATTCACTTCTTCTTTCAGACAGGTTGAAAACAGATAAAAGTTTATTAAGAGATTTGAAACACAGAACATCCTTTCACTGGACTTTACAAATATTAATGAGTGTACAATTCCAGTAAGATTAAGGCTAAGCAAAAAATATTTTTAAAAAAGTTCCTGCCAAGAGTGCCATTTGCAAAGTCCCTTTATCAAAGTTTTAAGCACAGGAATTCGAATACCAAAAAGCATATTTAAAAAGATGATTCTCAATCTTGCTCATAATTGAATAATTGCAAATCAACATAAGGATTAAGTTCTATTTTTTTATCACCCAAATCAAAAATAATTAAAATGTTCAACAATACCCAACAACAGGAAGAGTGGACTAACAGACAGTAACATGTACTATTGGTGGCTTTGATTAAGGAAATTTGATACTATCTAATAAATTTCAGTGACCTTTCTTTGACTCACCAATACACTGGCATATATTTAGCCTACATATATATTTGAAATATGCTTGCTTTGCTGTTTGTTTGTTTATGTTTGTTTTGGAGAAGTAATGTGATAGAAAAATATTTAAACAAGTGATAAGACATCATGTAAGAACATTTATGGTGAAACTGCATTTTTCATTTTCAAAAAGTTCATATAAAAAGAGCTTCAAGATACATTATTAAGTAGATAAAAAGTGTAGGCCATACATACAGTTGAAATTAAATTTATACTTAGATATATACATATAAATACATACATATAAATGTATATATTGTAGAATATTATATTGCTTATGTATAGATCCATGAAGATAATATACAAACATATCTCTGAAGGAGATTTTTGACAAGTGCAAATATTTGTATGGCTGCATTCAAAAATGAATACTGAATGATGAAAAGGGGAAGTTTTTTTATTATAGATACATCTGTGACAGTTCTGTCTAACAGAACTTTCTGTGATGATGAAAATGTTTTATGTCTATGCTGTCCAGTGTAGTAGCTGTTGGATTCATTTTGCTGTTGAACACTTGTAATGTGTGACTGAAAGATGAAATTTTTAATCTTATATGATTTTAATTAATTAAAAAATAAATTTAAGTACCACATGTATCTAATGAATCTCATATCAGATAGTATAAATATTTATATTTTACAATATATGTTTTCATTAACTTGTTTCACAAAATGTCACTGGAAGACATTGAGAGTAATATTTGTGTTTATAATTAGACCGTGTTCTAAATTTATAATTTAAAGTTTTTATTTTAAGAGACATATATAAATAATGTATAGAGTGAGATATAGCCAATATTTAAAAAGAAGGAAAACCCTAAAGACTACAGACAGAGAAGAAAAGAAGAAAATGTATGGAAAGAAATTTTTGAAAATGACTCAAAACTTCTCAATTTGATAAAATGTAATATATATACTTAAAAAGTTCAAAAAATTCCAAGTTTCTTTTTTTTTGTTGTTTTGTTTTTTTTGAGATGGAGTTTCACTCTTGTTACCCAGGCTGGAGTGCAATGGCGCGATCTCGGCTCACCACAACCTCCGCCTCCTGGGTTCAGGCAATTCTCCTGCCTCAGCCTCCTGAGTAGCTGGGATTACAGGCACTCGCTACCATGCCCAGCTAATTTTTTTTTTTTTTTTGGATTTTTAGTAGAGACGGGGTTTCACCATGTTTACCAGAATGGATGGTCTCGATCTCTAGACCTCGTGATCCACCCACCTCGGCCTCCCAAAGTGCTGGGATTACAGGCTTGAGCCACCGTGCCCGGCCAAAAAATTCCAAGTTTCTATTGAAAAAAATTCTGTTCAAAAAGATCCTTACACAGATATCTCATAGTCAAATTGACAAAACTTAGAAAAAAAGAAAGAAACCTTCACCATCACATACTAGAAATCCTTAATTATAATAACAGCTGACTTCTATTAAGAAACTATAGAAGCCAGAAAAGAGTTAGGTTGACATCTTCAAAGAATTAAAAAAAAAAAAAAAAAAAAAAAAAAAAAAACTTGTCAACGATTCTATATTGAGCTAAACTTTTTCTCATAAAGGAAAGATTAATTGTCATTTCTAAATAAACAAAATCTAAGAGCATTTGTTACTATTAGCCCTGCTCTAAGGAAACACTAAAGGAAGTCCTTCAGGCTGAAATAAAATGACAATAAATAGTAACGTGAAACCACATAAAGAAATAAAACGATCTAAAAGTATCTACACAGTTATTATGAAAGACAGCATAAACACATGTGGTGGTAACTCCTTTCTTATCCTACTTGTTTTAGAACACAGCTGCATAAAAACAATAATTATAAAAGTGTACTGACTGGGTTATAATATATAAAGATATAACTTGTATGACAATTATAATACAAAGGGGTGAAAAACATGAAATTAAGTTGGAAGAATTTTGTATACCATTGAAATTAAGTTAGTATTTTATCAGCACAACATTATCCTAAATTAGGATGCCAGTTGTAAATTACAAGGCAATGGCTAGATAAATTACAAAAAAATATAGTAGAAAGAAACAATAAAAAATATAAAACATACAGCAGAAAATATCTAACAAAAAAGGAGTGAGGAATCCAAGAACGGGGGAATGAAAATGCCATAATATATGCACAAAACAAACATTATTAAATAAATGGTCAATATAAGTTGCATAAAATGAAAATAAACATGTGAATTAAAATGTGAAGGCTGATAGAATATTTTTTTAAATGATCTAATTATATGATGTATACAAAGGATATATTCTAAATTCAACACACTAATAAGTTTAAAATAAAAAGATAAAAAAGATATCCCATGAAAGTGGTAAACAAAACAAGAATAGAGTGGCTTCACTAACATCAAACAAAATACACTCTAAGGCAAAAAGTCTCACTAGAGACAAAGAGACAAATTATGCAATAATAAAAGAACCATTCTATTCGAAAAATAAAACAATTATAAATATGTATACAAAGAACAGCACTCAAAAATATAAGAAACAAAAATTTACAGAATTGAGAGGGAAAATAAACAGTTTAATAATAAATATTTGGAGACTTCAAAACCTTGATTTCAGCAATGGATAGAACCAGTAGGCAGAGTATCAATAATAAAATAGAAGACAAATAACATTATAAAGAAAAAAGGTCTTACAGATGGAAAATGCTATCAGAAAGTACATACATACTTCTGAAGTTCACATGAAATATTCTCTAGGTGAGATCATATGTTAGGCCATAAAACAAGTCTTAAAGAATGGAAAGTATTGAAATTATAAAAAAATATGTTATTTGACCAAATAAAATCATATTAAAAATCAATAATGGAAGGCAATTTGGGAAATTCACAAGTATATAATACTGAACAACAGTTACCTAAATAACCAATTAATCAAGAAAGGCATAATTTAAAAAATGCTTCAAGAAGAATGAAAATGATAACACGTAATACCAAAATTTTTGATACATAGCTAAAACGGAACTTACAGGGAAATTTCTAGCTGTAAAAACCTATATTGGGAACAAAAAAGAAACAGCAAAAAAAAGTAAAGAGGAAAAAAGAAAGAGAAAGAAGCAAAGAAGAAAGCAAGAGAAAGAAGAAAGAAGAAAAGGAAGGAAGGAAAAGAAAAGGAAAGGAAAGGAAAGGAAAGGAAAGGAAAGGAAAGGAAAGGAAAGGAAAGGAAAAAAAGAAAAGAAGAAAGAAAGAAAAAAGACAGAGGCCGGGTACAGTGGCTCATACCTGTAATCCTCCCTTGGGAGGCCTAGGTGAAAAGATTGCTTGAGGTAAGGCATTCAAAACCAGCATGGGCAACATGGTGAGACACCATCTATACAAAAAATTAAAAATGTAGCCACACGTGGTAACACTTGCCTGTAGTCCCAGCTACTCAGGAGGCTGAGGTGGGAGGATTGCTTAAGCCTGGGAGACTGGGGCTACAGTGAACCATGCTCATACCACTGCACTCCAGCCTGGGTGACCGAGTGAGACCTTGAAAAAGGAAAGAAAGAAAAAGAAACGAAAGGCAGGCAGGAAGGAAGGGAAATGGGGCGGGAGGGAGGGACGGAGGGAGAAAGGAAAAGAGGGAGGAAGCCTTGTGTGGTAGCTCACGTCTGCAATTCCAATAATTTGGGAGACAAAGACAAGAGGATCACTTGAACACAGAAGGTCAAAATCAGCCTAGGAAACATAGTGAGACTACAGCTCTCCAAAAATTTTTTTTTTTTTAAATTAGCTGGGAATGGTGGCATACACCTATAGTTCCAGCTACTCAGAAGGCTAAAGTGGGAGGATCACTTGAGCCTGGGAGGTTGAGGCTGTAGTGTGATATAATTGTGCCACTACATTACAGACTGGGTGACAGAATAAGACCCTGTCAAAAAAAAAAAAAAAAAAAAAGAAGAAGAAATGAAAAAGGAAGAAGGAAGAAAAAAAGAAGTATTTCAAATTAATAGCCTAAACTACTTAAAGTAATTAGAAAAAAAGAAAACTAAATACAAGCAAGCAGAAGGATTGGAGTGGAAATAAGTGACATCTAGGGTAGAAAAACAATGGAGAAAAGAAATGAAGCCAAAAATTTTTCCTTGAAAAGAAAAATAAAATTGGCAAGCCTCTAGATGGATGAGAAAAAAATAAAAAGATTCAAATTAATAAAATTAGGCATGAAAAAAAAAGGCATCAGTACCAACCCTACAGAAATGAACATATCATGACAGGATACTATAAAATTGTTTATCAACAAACTCAGTTATTTAGATCAAAACAAGATGGTCTTAGACATAAATTTGAGAAGAAATATATATTTGGAATAGGCTTGTAGGATTGATGAAATAAATTTAAAACTTACTGTGAAAAAAAAGCCTAGGCCATAATGGTATCATTGGTGAGTTCCATAAAACATTAAAGATAAAATCCTTCACAGACTTTTCAAAACAATAAAAGGAGGAAACAATATGCTACTTATTCTATTAGGCTAGTATTATCTTGATATCAAAACCAAACAAAGACATAATTAGAAAAAGGAAAAAAGCTATAGACTAATACCCCTTATGAATATAAACAGCCTGGACTACTAAACAAATTCAGCAATGTGGCAGGATAAGCAATCAATACACAATAATCATTACATTTCTATACACTAGCTGCAAACAATTTCAAGATGAAATGGAGTAAACAATTCCATGTATAATTGCCACAAAAGTAATGAAATACCTAGGAACAAATTTAGCAATAAAAGTGTAAGATTTTTAGATGGAAAAATAGAACACATTTTTAAAAAATTAAAGGTCTTAATAAATTAAAAGACATTGTGTGTCTATAGCTCAGAACCTTGTTAAGGTAGCAGTATTTTTCAGATTGATCTACATAGGCAATATAATCACTATTGAAAATCTCAGCTTCCTTTTACTTTGTGAATTTTACAAGTTAATCTTAAAATTTATATGGAAATGCAAGGAACACAGAAATCCAATTCTGAAAAAGAAGAACAAAGTTCAAGGACTCACACATCTTGATTGCAAGTCTCACTACACAGCTACAGTAGTTAAGACTGAACTACTAGCCTAAGGATAAACATATAGATCAACAGAATAGAGAGTCCTGAGAGAAGACCATATATTTGTGGTCAATTGACATTTGAGAAGGATGCCAAAATTATTCAAAAGAAAAAAAATCTTATTAAAAAATGTTACATGGATAACCATACTTCTACATGCAAGAGAATAAATGTGGACTTTCTTCCTCACATCATATTTAAAAAATCCACTCAAAATGAATCATAGAACAAAACATAGGAATAAAAAGCTATTATGTTCTCAAACATACAAAAAGAAGTTAGTCTAAATTAACAATGTATATAAAACTAAGAAAAAATAGATTTGATCGTCAACATTTAAATCTTGTGCATCTAAAGACACCAATCAGAAAGTGAAAGACAACACACCTGGGAGAAAACATGTGAAAATTATGTATCTGACAAACAACTTGATTTTTAACATGTGGAAAACTCTTAAAATTTAACAATAAAAAGAAAAGAACTCAATGAAAAAGTGGGCAAAAAAATTTGAACAGAAATCTCCAACAAAGCTGAACAAATTACCAATAAGCACATGAAAATATCCTCAATATCATAAATAAATTAAGAGAATACAAATAAATGCCATGGGGAGATATTACTTTACACCCAGTAAAATGGCTAAAATCAAATAGGTAAGAAGAACATGTTTTGTAGAGATGTGAAGAAATCAGGCCCCTCTTAGACCATTGCTAGGAAGGTAAATCCATGTAACCACCTCAGAAGTTATTCAAACTGCTACCATAGAATTACATATGGCCCTCAACTCTGCTCCTTTTTAAGGAGTGGAGGCAATTTTTTTTTTAACATTTCAATCAAGAAATGTGACACCCTGGCGGGGCACGATGGCTCAAGCCTGTAATCCCAGCACTTTGGGAGGCCGAGGCGGGTGGATCACAAGGTCAAGAGATCGAGACCATCCTGGTCAACATGGTGAAACCCCGTCTCTACCAAAAATACAAAAAAAAATAGCTGGGCATGGTGGTGCGTGCCTGTAATCCCAGCTACTCAGGAGGCTGAGGCAGGAGAATTGCCTGAACCCAGGAGGCGGAGGTTGCGGTGAGCCGAGATCGCGCCATTGCACTCCAGCCTGGGTAACAAGAGCGAAACTCCATCTCAAAAAAAAAAAAAAAAAAAAAGAAATGTGACACCCTAAATATCGTTTAATAGATTTTCCCACTTAGTTACTAAATATAGCTTAATAGATATTTTCATCCAACCATACATTCAAACCTTGTTCTCACCCAGAATTCCCTATCTCAATGGTTAACTGGTTAACTCCCCTTTGGATTAAGTCATACAATCAAAATCTCAAGAATTATCACTGATACATCCTTCTAACCCCCATCCCCAACCACTACATTCTTATTCTGTTCTTCTTTTTATTTTATTTATTATTATTCAAATCTTTCATTTCTCTGCTGCCATGGCCTAAGTCCATTTGCTTATAATTTCAAGCCTAGGGCATCCGACAATGCCTTTATTTGTCCTCTCCTGAGCCACAACTTTCCATTATAATGTACTCTATCACTTCAACAAGAAGATATTTGTTTCCAAAAGCGAATCTGATTGTTTTTGAAAATTCAGCACCACGATCTGCATGATCTGGCCACGACTTATTTCTCCAACCTTATCTGTTTCCCTCATCCTTGTGCTGTGCCTACTACCCAGCATTCTTTGTTTCTATTCCTCCATGCCTCATGCCTGTCCCACTATGCTCAAGCCATATTCTTGCTTAGTCAACTTATTTCCACTCATCTTCATTTCTTTAGGGAAGTTTTCTGTGACTTCTTCAAAACAGATTCAGTTAATGCATTAAAAATTCTGACATGGATATTAAGCAATAAAAGTAAAAGCAATATTTAACATTTATTCTTACATTCCTAGTATTCACACCTATTCTATGTCATAAATTGAAAATGTTTATATATAAATTATTTGATTAGTGCATGTCTCTGTTAATACATCATGAGATCCTGAGGTAAGAAGCTGTTCTATTTTCTTTCTATTGCACTTCAGCTGTGATTACAGTAGGTGGGACAGAAAAAGCACATACAATATTATGGAGTAATTCTATCAAATAATCATAGACAATATATTTTTAAGCCCCAAGACATAATGGGTTGCATGCCTATATTCTATGTATTATAAGTTTGTTAATTTTATTTCAAGATTTTTTTAACTATTCTTCTAAAAATTCCTCTATTACACTGTTACACAGAGAAAATATGCATAAACATATACATATAACATCTAACCATGAAATAGATTCTTTTCTCAAAAATTGTGGAAAAATATTAAAAACAGAATTACCCATTCAATGAAATTTAAAACCTAGGAGATGATGCTGATCCCTCTATTTCCAACAGACTCAAAGTAATTAACCAACAAAGCCCTACCTATTTTATCTCCAAGCAAATCCTCCATCCACCTACTTTTTACTTGAACTTTTTACAGTGATTAGCACCCCTGTACATAGTTCAAGCCCTGCATCTTCTCTTATTTGTACCATTGCAATAGCCTTAAGAATGGTCTCTCAGTTTCTGCTTTAGTATCCCTAGAAAATGCACCCATTTAATTGACAGCATGTACTTTTAAAATATGACTCAGATATTGCCACTTTCTTTCTTCAAAATACCTATTGCTCACAAAATAAAACCTTGACCTACAAAACTCAACATAAATCTTACCCCTAGTTATCTCATTGAGTTCATCTTGTACCATTCTCCACATATGTCCACTGCTTATGTATTTGTAATTACTGATCTGGCAACCCATACAATTCTTCAACTGGACCTTGAAATGTTACCTCCGTAGTTAAGCCTTTCCTAAGCACTTAATCATTCTCTAGTCTTCCTCCTGTGTTTTTCAACAAGCACTTAAATACTAGCTGACATTTTCTTGTATTTTCAATGGATTGCTCATTTAATCTCAGTCTGACAAACTTGTCTTGCTCACCATTGTATTCCCAGAATCTGGAATATTATCTGACACACAACAGGGATCCAAATAACAGTTGGCAAATAACTTGATAAGGTAATAAGATATAATGATGCAGAAACATTATAAAGATGGAAAGGAGGGGGCCGGGTGTGGTGGCTCATGCCTATAATCCTAGCACTTTGGGAGGCCGAGGCGGGTGGATCACGAGGTCAAGAGATCAAGACCATCCTGGTCAACATGGTGAAACCCCGTCTCTACCAAAAATACAAAAATTAGCTGGGCATGGTGGCACGTGCCTGTAATCCCAGCTACTCAGGAGGCTGAGGCAGGAGAATTGCTTGAACCCAGGAGGCGGAGGTTGCGGTGAGCCGAGATCGTGCCATTGCACTCCAGCCTGGGTAACATGAGCAAATCTCCGTCTCAAAAAAAAAAAAAAAAAAAAAGATTGAAAGGAGGAAAAATCTCTACAAGTTTTTAAGAAACAGAAGCAATTCAGACATAAACTAGATTATATCAGCCAGATACATCAGGAGAAAGAAGAGAAGTAGAGTAGTAGCAGTTCATAATAACTGGTGCTGCTTGGTGGTGGTAGCGTGTGTGAGTGTGTGTGTGTGTGTGTGTGTGTGTGTGTGTGTAATGCACTCAAGGTTGTTTCCCTTTATTCACAAGGCAGTATTTCAACAAGAATTGAACAATTCTGGATAAAAAGGATGACAACACAGATTACAGTCATCACAATATTTAAAATATGTTAAAAACAAATATGATGACTTCAGACAAGTTAAGGCAACAAAAGCCATGTAAACCACACTTTTTCCTCTTTTATACTCACTATATAATCTTTTGTTCCTGATTATCTGTTGGTATGGATAGATTGATGGATTGGTTGATAGAATAGAGAGATCAATACTTGCATATATAAATATATCTATACATAGATATGTATCTGTATTGTGAACTCATGCATAAATACATATAAACATACATATATTTAATTCAAGCATCTTTCCTAGAAGATTTACGTAAAAAAATCCACAAATACACATAGAAATTTTTTATATATAAAATACTAAAGGGGCCGGGTGCGGTGGCTCAAGCCTGTAATCCCAGCACTTTGGGAGGCCGAGGCGGGTGGATCACGAGGTCGAGAGATCGAGACCATCCTGGTCAACATGGTGAAACCCCGTCTCTACTAAAAATACAAAAAATTAGCTGGGCATGGTGGCACGTGCCTGTAATCCCAGCTACTCAGGAGGCTGAGGCAGGAGAATTGCCTGAACCCAGGAGGCAGAGGTTGCAGGTGAGCCGAGATCGCGCCATTGCACTCCAGCCTGGGTAACAAGAGCGAAACTCCGTCTCAAAAAAAATAAAATAAAATAAAATAAAATAAAATAAAATAAAATAAAATAAAAATAAATAAAAATAAAAATAAAATAAAATACTAAAGGATTGTTATTTATTTTTACATTCCTTTAAAAGGTATTGTGAATGGAATTCCCAGCTAGTAATATTAAAAACAACACTGGATTAGGAGTCAAGAAATGTTTGCTCTAGTCTGAAAACTACACTAGATATGTTGAGCAAGTCTCTTTATTACTCTGGGTCTCGGTTGTTTTTTATTTTTTTTTAATTTAAACTGAAGTAGGAGACAGGGAGAATGCTTTCTAGCTCCATAATGAGCTGTCATTATTATTTAATGTTTACCAAAACTTGAACTTCCTTGAATGCTCATGCATGTTTCACAAGCAAACTAAAATACTAATTTAATATATTTCCAATATACTATTAAAATATCTGTATTCTGTGAGTGTGAATAGGCTGCAGAAGTTTTAGCAATGCATAGTTCTACATCATCATCAAAGCTGTGTAGACTGAAATATTCTGAAAGATCAAAAGAGGGGAAAAATTATTTTTATATTATCAACTTCAAAAGCTTGAAATATTTCTTGAAAATGTATTTTTTATTGTTATATCACAAATTAATAAAATACTGAGTGATTTATTATTATGCTTAATTTGTAAATTATAATTGTATATATTTATGGGGTAAAATGTGATGTTTTGCTATATAAGGATGGACATAATGTGGAATAATTAAATTAAACTAACATTCATCACCTCACATACTTACATTTTTATAGTAAGACATTTGAAATTTACTCTTAGTAATTTGAAAATATACAATACACTATTATTAACTCTGGTCTCCCTGCTGTGTATCTCAAAAGCTTATTCCTTTTGTCTGAAACTTGGAATCCTTTGACTAATATTTTTTAAAATTTCTAATTGGCTTTCCATGACTGCAAAACAGCAATAATATAAAATTATTCAGAAAGAAAATGAAGGGCAGAAATATCCACCAAATGTTTAAGTGTATGAAACTAGAGCCTCGACTTGCTCAAAATAGACCAATTGGTCCTGGATACAAGTCAGGGAGCTGACCTCTCAGGAAGCCAAATTCCAAAACAATTGCAATCAATTGTTATAAATGTAGCTGCCTGTTGATTTCTAGCATCCTGTCTGATACCTCCAGCTCCAAAAAGACTATAAGACAAGATTGAACCAAGCTCTAGTTCATATAATTAAACAAGTCTCATCTAATTTATTTTTGTCATAATTTTATTCCTATCTGAAGGAAACAATTTTGTTATGTTATTTTTATGTTACTTAGATATTTAATTTTCTTTATATATTACTTTGATAATTTTGTCTACAAGGATGACTTATTCAACACTATGCATAATAATTAAATGGCTATGGATGTAGATTAATTAGTAACATTATTGACAGTAAAATGGTCATACCATCTGAGATTCTTTGTCCTGACAAATAAATTAGTTAGTAGAATCTAATTTCTAGATCCTTCACAACTGTAATTTAGGGTAAAAAAGTAATAGGTAGTAGTTAATTTTAGCCCTTTAAACCTATGGGGAACTGTATGAATAAGTGCTTGAAACTGCAGGGTAATCCTGTCATACTTGCAAACACGTAGAGGCAGCAAGACAATTTCTCCCCACACTTTTAATGAAAATAGTGCCTGAGTATACTTCCACGGTAAGGATCACAAATTTTCTTTCTAATATTCCTGTTTTAATGACCACCACTGTTAAAACTATGCTGGAACTGACTTTCACATATATTTAACTTACAGAATATATTGAAGAGCCTAAATGTCTATGGTAGATTCAATGTTTTCTTCCATAAATAAATATAGAAAGTGTCCAATTTTTGCTGAAACATGTATTATTCCATTTGTTTCCCCGAATGTACATCAATGTTACATCCTATTTTGATGACTGAATTGGAAATTACCTAAATAAACATAATTATTGTTTTTAAAATATATATTGTGGATATAATAAATATCTAAATATTTTCATAGTGAGTAATAAAAATAAGATAAATATAAAGGTATCTGGCAACAGGGGGTGGTAACTGCTACATCGAAGAGAAGGAGATGCCCAAGCAAATAATGATAAAATTCAATTATTCATAAGGACAATGCACCAATGAAAGCAATCATGCTGGATGAAGTTGCTAGTAGACATCAGTTATTCTCTATCTTGAAAAGCAATAATTGCTTCCTAGTCAAAACAAAGTTGGTAATAGCCAAGTAAGTGATACTAACCTATCTGAACAAAAAAGTCTCAATTAGAAGTATCCTCCAAAAATTATAAGAATACTGGGTTACACTTTTATCTTATACTCAGCAATACCCACAAGAGAGGAAGCCAAGGCCAAACGATCCTACTCAGGCATGCTGGTCTTCTTTACAGGGTTGTCCTTAAAAAGAAGAAAAGTACCTGAAACTAATAAAGCGGGAAGGCACAACTTAAGATCTTCCTTAAAATTACCAATTTGTCAGTACTTTGCTCCTACCTCAGAAAACTACGTTCTAATTATCACATGATTTCTCTTGTATCTCTGTCTAGAACAGAGTTTCTCAAACTTGACACGCCTGACATTTCTGGCTACATTAATCTTGTTGTGGGAGCTGTCATGCGCATTGTAGGATGCACATTCCTGACCTCTGCTCACTAGATTCCTACAGTAAACCCCTCATATCCATTCAGGACAATCAGATATGTCTCCAGAGCTGACAACTGTCTCCTCGGAGCAAAATCATCCCCAGTAGGAAACACTGGTCTAGAGAAAGAAAGAAATAATACTGTCAAAACACAACATTCATGTGTACAGTTCCAGTGGCTTTACTGATTAATCAGTATTAGTTACACTACTGATGTCTACCACTACTTGGATTCCACCAGATATTGATAAGACCAAATCTTACAAATAATTAACAAATTATCCGTTACTATTAGCCATAAGATGAGGCCACATGGACAATCAAATGTTCTGACAATCTTTCCTCATCTCAAATCTTATGAGGTGAAATTTTTGATGCCTTTATTCAGTAATTCTTCATTTGTTCTACTGTGTTTGTTATTGTTGTTGTTGTTTTTAATAGGACACCTATTTCCTCAAATGCAAATTGAATAATAAATTTCTTGATTTCACAGAGTTGGATCTATCCCCTCCATATACCCAGTGGCACAACAAATAAAACAACAAACAAATAAAACCAAAAACACTAGGATGACATGCAAGCCAGCTGATGCTGTCTCTATGCATGATAAATCAATGAATCTTTCTTAGTTCTTTCTAAACCCACTATTTTTTAATGGCCTATATAAAAATAAACAGAGCAAAGAATATGTAACATTTTGCTTGGAATCATTCTGTTGCCATATATGAATTTCCTCCCTGTGTTATGGCTATTTTTAATACAATATATTTAAATAGGTTTATAGAGTTTCAGAGATTTCAGATTAGACTCTTGGCTCTCACTTATTCCTTTTCATATTAATGCAAAAGATACATATTACATTTTAGGGGGCCAACCTCTGCGACTCATGCTTGTAAATCCAGTGCTTTGGGAGGCCACAGCAGGAGGATCACTTGAGGACAGGAGTTCAAGATGTACCTAGGCAAACATAGTGAGACCCCATTGCTAAAATTAAAAAAAAAAAAAAGATTAAAAAAATTAGCTGGGCCTGGTGGCAGACACCTGTGGTCCTAACTACTCAGGAGGCTGAGGCAGGAGATTCACTTGAGTCCAGGAGTTTGAAGCTGCAGTAAGTTATGATTGCTTAAATCACAGCTGCATTCAACCCTGGACAACTGTAGAGCAAGACCTTGTGTCTTAAAAAGCAAAAAAGATAAATATTTTTAAAATCTTAACTATACTTAAGCACATGGGGTTTCAACTCATGTTTACAACTCCTTTCTAATTTCAAAAAGTGATCTGGTAAAACAATTTATGGCTGCTGGTATTTTCTGCCAAGGCCACTGGTGATATTCAAATTACTAACAGTGGAAAGAGTACAGCTAATACTTATGAAACACTTTCCTCATTATGTCATTGTGAATGAGCTTTTGTTTGAAATAGTTCTGGCTTTAAGAGATAACATTTCCAAACACTTAGAAATTATGAAGAGCAATTTTGAGGCTAAATCACTTACTTCCCATCCTCTAATTCAAAAGTTATGTGCCCTTTAACTTCCTCCTTTCATTAGAAATCCACCTACCTTCAACCCAAAAGAATGCCTTAACACAATTATTTCATTTAAAAAAGTATTTTGTATTTTGACAACTATGCCCAATATTTATTTTAATCATAGAGTCAGCTAACCATAATTACATAACCAAAAGTACACAGTAATCATATTTAAAATGTTTTTAAGTTGAAAAGTGATAATATGATGTTAAATTATCTTAATTTTTCAAATAAATTTGTAGTCATATTTTAGCATAATATGTCCTATTATAGAACAGGCCATTCGGTGATGACATTTCTATCAATAGTATATTTATTTTCTCAAAAGACTTGTCATACTTTCATTTCAAAGTTTTCTACACTGATCTGATCCAATCAATTATTGTTGTAATTAAAATAATGATAATTGCTCACAGAAAAAACAGCAATGTGTTTCAATAAACTATATTTTTCAACAGAGTTTCCTGGAAGAGACATTAAATCCAGGTTTTAGCCTAATGTTAACTTTAAAAACATAAGTGTATTAAACAATGCCATCTTGAAGTTAGGAGAAAACAATTAAGCTCCTTTGAAATCATCCGGAATTATGGTAATTCCTATTTTTGTTCTCAGTTTTGAGTAACTGGTGCAAACTGATACTACCTTCCACTCCCCTGACTCCTCCCCCATATTGAACGTATACACCTCTAGGACTTATAAATTGCTTAATCATCTGTGTTGTGACATCAAAGTCCTTAGGGAGCCTATGAATCTTAGAAGACCAGTAAATTAGAATATTTGCTAAATATGACTCTGTGGTAATTAAGAGTCATGGCCAACACAGAGGGAGAACAGAAAGAAAACTCAAAAGGATTTAAAAAGATATAACACAAAAGCACAAAGATAAAACAGCATTAATTAGCACATGGAGAAAACCGCAATGATAAGAGATGGTGGTGGTGTGTAGTACCAACAAAAGAAGTGAGATAATGGAATAATAATCCAAAAGTTTTATTTGTTTTGCTTTCTTTTTTGATGTACCATGGAAGATTTAAAAAGTAATGAATAAATAATGGAAAACAAAAACATAATTAGTGATGGGGGAAAACTTCACTGAATTGTGTAAAAGAGTATTTAATAAGGCACAGACACAGAATAATTCATGTACTGAGTATATCTAACCGGAATGCCTGGCTACTGAGGGCCTAGAAGCTTCGAAAAATTATGTTGCTTCATGAAAAAGGAAAACAAAAATTAAAATGCACTCAATTGTTGTTCCCCAAACCAATTTTATGGAAAATCCATTCATTCTTACTTTAATCCGTATATTATTACCATACCTTCTCATCATTATCAATTCCTGAATTCTGTCTCCTATCCTATCTTCTTAATAAGGGCTACTTTTTCACTATTTACGGTATTTCTCAATGATTCTCCTAGCCCCTTTCCTGGTATCCCAGAGAACCATCCACTGAATAAATGGTAAATACTGTTTTATACTGTTTATTAAAATTCTCCATAAGGGTTAGTATTATCACCCAAAGAAAATCCACATTCTTAGAAAGTAAGCCATCTGCTGTATATAACCTTAACATCCCTTGAATAATATAAAGAGTTGCACACAGAATAGCTATTCTTTGATTCCCTGTAAATTACATTAAAAACAAAAATGTCATTATTTTCTTCTCACTGATGATCATTATTAATGTACTTTAGTTGGCTGGTTAAATTTAACCTAATGGATAGACATATCATTGTAATGACATCTTCTCCTTAATATGTAAAAATACTAAACAGAAAGTTTTTAGTCCATCTCTTCCATAGGGCCATTTCATAATAAATATGAAGATTAAAAGTTTATTTTAAATGTACAAGTAGGAATACATTTTTTAAAGTAGCCAATGATTTAGCTTATTGTTTCATTTTATGGAGGTTTTTCTGAGACCTTGTACTATATTTTGTCTGTATTATGTGAATTCATCTAATTGGTATTCTATTGAAACTTTAATTACAATAAAATAGTCAGTAAATAACTGTGTACTGTTTTTCATTGTGTTGGGTAGCTAGAGTTTCAACATTTGCAATAGTAATTCATTATCGCTTACCAAATAGGTAAGCATAGCTAAGTCTCCTAATCTTAGGGTATGAGATTTTTCAGAAAGACAAAGCCCATATTATGTACATTGTAAATATATTTAGTCATTTAAACAATGTTGGCTAAACAGTGATACAAAAGAAGTAAAACGATACTGATAAAATCCTAAATTCAAAAAGTAAAATACATCAACCTCAGCTGAACAGCAGCTTTAGAAAGCCTTTCCATATGATCCCCAAAACAAGAGAACTAGAAAGACGTCAGAAAGAATAATAAGTAAAGGAGAAAAGAAAGTTAATAATAAATAAGGATAGACTAACCATTTTTTAACCTTGGTATTTATATAGCTAATGATATATATAAAATATTGGGAAAAAGTATTCTTTCTAAGCAACTACTATTTATGTAAATATTTCTCCAATTACTAACAAGAGTAAATGGGGAGAAAATGAAGTAGACAGTCACAGGGTATTTTCTATCAGTAGTTTTAACAGTTCTCATAATACTCCAGCCCCAACTTTTACCTGAAATGGTTTACAGGTGCTGGAGCTGAAGAATAGAAAGTTATGTACAGCTAGAGAGCTTTCTAAACAGTACTGAAATGCATAAAGTAACTAATTATTCATTACTTACAAAAGTCGCGTTTTCCAATAATAATGTGGTAGCATTTGTTTCTATATTCAGTTTAATGACATGTCCATTCTCGCTTTTATACACCACATCTGTATCTGCAACAACAAAAACATTAACAATTGACAAATAGATTGACTAGGTAATATAATAACTGCAGGGGAGAAAATGTGCATAATAAACAGGCACATTAGAACAATTTTTTTTAGCATTCAATAACCCAAGCAGATTTCTGTACTTGGCATTCATTCTCTTGAAAGATCAGGAAGCGAACCTAACACATGGCCTGTTGTGCAACGAACAAGGGGTTAAATTTCATGATTTAATAAATGAAAATTAATTAAAATGTGGGCAATCTGCTACACATTCTGTGGTGACAAAAAATGGGCAAAGAGAAATGCCTCCAGTCTCCCAAGTAAGCCATTACTGATGATGATCAGTATTTTAACCTAAAAGTGCTGTCAGTCAACTGTAACTCTTCACGGATCTACGTCTCCTCAGACTGAATCACCTTCCTGCAGACCTATGAATGGATCCAATTCTTCTACTCCCACTGCATTTCTATGCAGCTTCTTGAATTTTCTTTTGGGTAGTGATTTTGTCTGTGGTATTTTATATGGTTTGCATAATTGCAGATCAGAATCTCTAAGGCTACTACTATATCAATAAATCAACTTTTTCAACTCTAGAAAAATTATGTCTTCTTTTTAAATAACTGCTTTTCTTTCAGATAATTGCTTTTACATATTTTTGAGGTAAGTTTAGCCATATTTGTTAGAAAATTAAAACAACATCTCAGACTGAGAATACTACCTTGAGGAAAAACAGACAGGATATTAGGATACTCAGGAGATATTATATATATATATATATATATATATATATATGCATATTACCTTTATATATTATATATATAAATATATTTACCTAATAGGTAAATATATATATATATCTATATCATCATATACCTAATATATATAATATATATTCTATATTAAAAGATTTTATATATATGTAATATATGTTATATATATAATATGTATTAGGTAAATGATAATATAGATATATATATATTTACCTATTTGGTAAATATATATATAATTAATAATATATAAATATAAATATATAAATATATAGTATAATTAATATATAATATATAAATATATTACCTTTTACCTTATAGATTTAGATATTATATATATTATATATATAAGGTGAAAGTAAATATATTCCTTTTTACCATATATATAATTATATATACATAATTATACATAATTATATAATTATATTCAAAGATATAATTATATATATGGTAAAAGGGAATATATTTATTTTCACCTTATATATATAATTAATATATATAATATCTAAATCTTTAAGGTAAAAGGTAATACATTTATATATTATATATAATATAATTATATATATTGTATATATTATGCATATAATATATATTATATATCTAATTATATATATATATTAGATAAAAGAGAGATAGTCACATAAAGGTAGTTTTGAAAATGTTCTCTTTTCAAATGATAATATTTTTGTCTAGTTTTACCTAATTCTAGCCTTTTCCACGGAGTTGCACATCCTTAATCTCCTGCTCATTCTTGGAAGAAAGGTGATATTCATAGAGATTAGATTCACTACTTATAGTGAATGAATGTATATAAGTTACACTCTCAGAAACTGAATGTCTTCACTTGCAAACTTAGAAAACAAGGACTGGATGATGAGTTACGAAGATTAACTTTTATGTATATAAGGTAAAAGGTAATATATATATTATATTATATATTTCTATATATATATTAGGTAAAAGAGAAGATAGTTACATAAAAGTAGTTTTGAATATGTTCTTTTTTCAAATGATAATATTTTTATCCAGTTTGAAGTTATGAAGATTATCAGCAAAAACACATGAAAAAGTATCTGACACTTTTGGCCGAACAAGAATTTCTGACTCCTTCTCTCATTATTTAAATATTATTAATTGTTACATCTGCAATGTATATGACCAGAAGCAAGCAATAGTAGCAAAACTAAAGTTTGTTTTCTTCAGCATCTAATTCAAAAGACATAGTCCAATATGATCCTCCTATTAGAGTCAAAAATAACACAGAGGGTCAGTAGTTCTTCTTGACCTTAGTCACACAGGAACAGTGACATGTTGGAACTGTAGCCTGGGAAACAGGGAAACACAAATGGCCTTTTAATCGAGGATGAACGTAAGGAGATAAACAAGGGATTTCCCAGTTACTCCCTGAGGCTGGCTGTATGAACTAATAGTTCTATATGATCTCTAAAGTAAGGCCTTGTATCACCTTCTGAACTTCTGTTATCAGCTAAAAAGGAATTGAGTTCTTGCTTTTGTTTTATCAACTTTACCTATGGTCCTTTTTTGTTTATTTATTTATTTACTTATTTTTGAGATGGAGTCTCACTCTGTCACTGCACTGGAGTGTAGTAGCACAATCTCAACTTACTGCAACCTCTGCCTCCCAGGGTCAAGCAATTCTCCTGCCCTAGCCTCCTGAGTAGCTGGAACTACAGGCACACACCACCACACCTGGCTAATTTTTGTAATTTTAGTAGAGATAGGGTTTCACCACGCTGGCCGGGATGGTCTTGATCTCTTGACCTTGTGATCCACCCACCTTGGCCTCCCAAAATGCTGAGATTACAGGCGTGAGCCACTGCTCCCAGCCTACCTGTTGTCCATTCTATTGATACAGAACAAATAGCAGATATACATAAACAATAAATGTTTATTTAATTTATATTCTTTTCCTCTCTTCTCGTTCCTTTTTATTCATCATCCATATTTATGATCATGTCTCAACAGCAACACCAATCATCTGTAATGCTCATTTGGTCTTGCCAGTTGATTTGACCTGCTGTCCTCCTGCTCACTTAATAGTCCAACCTCAACTTTGAGTTTTAACTTCTATTCCCTCTTTGAATTTTTTAAAAATATTCTCATCTCTGGACCACTTCTGGATTTTGATGAACATATCGTCCTGGATTGGCAAGAGCCAAATAGCATACCCTAATAAAATCATCCCTACAATACTTTCTCAATAAATTAAGAGAAAATAAATTTCCCTTTTCCATTGCATCATGGAGAAAAATAGAGCAAAACAAAACAAAACACTCAACAAGTAGTTTTTCTCCCAAGAGGCAGGCAAAAATATCTTTGCAAAGATCATGACAGGGAAAGAAATCTAACATGGCTGACTCCATCTTGCTTTTAGGCTCATAGGCTGACTGTCTTCACTCATTCTTGAATATTGGCCAAACTAACCATGTATGAAATATAGTTTATAGTTTACCTTTGAAACAAAAATATTAATAGTCCCTCCCTAAATCTCATCCGCTTCTGTTCAGGAGTTGAAATCACCCTTGTAATACTAATGAAAGGACACAAAACTGAAATTATGAAAGCCTGAATTCTGCTAAAATGTAGCTGTTGTTTCTACAATCTTTTACTGCTCAAAAGTCATGTGGCCAGAGGTCACAAGATTTGTAATTCCCCCAGTTGCTATTAAAGATAACATTACTATTGTAGAACCTAAGGTTTGTCCTTTGAGATGATTTTCAGACTGGCCTCACCAGGACACAAAACTCACTCAGTCCTGTGACCTTCCATTTAGAGGCAGACTTAGTGCACGAGGACAGCTTTCCACACTTTTATGATTGCATCCACCCAACCAATCAGCAGCAAACATTTCCTAGTCCCATGTCCACCTTGAAAAACCCAGATCTCCAAGACTTCAGGGAAAGTAATTGAATAATAACTCCAGTTCTCCCACATGGCCAATCTCATTTTACTTAAACTCTTTCTTTACTGCAATACCAAGGTCTCAGTGACTGGTTTTTGCAGTGGACAGGAAGAAATCACTGGGTGATTACACAAGCATACTGTGGAATTTTAAATTGAGATGAAGTCTATTGCATTAGCAAGAAAGAAAAGCCATAGAACATTTTAAGTACGAATGGTGATTCCTGCTCAAGAGAAGAGAAAAAGAAATGTGTGGCACCGTAATTCCTCAGGGTGAAAGAAAAATCTTAAATGAGTGATGGGTTGTTATTAGGGGTGGTCGAAATAAAAGTAATCATTATTTCCCTTAGAATGAAAGTAGAAGGAAATGAAGCTTGTTTGAAAAGATAAAGTCTACAGGGCTCGGAGGCTTATGAATGTAATCCCTGCACTTTGGGAGGCCAAGGCGGGCAGATCGCAAGGTCAGGAGTTCAAGATCAGCCTGGGCAATATGGTGAAACCCTGTCTCTACTAAAAATATAAAAATTAGCCAGGCATGGTGGTGTACACCTGTAATCCCAGCTACACAGCAGGCTGAGGAAGGAGAATTGCTTGAACCTAGGAGGCGGAGGTTGCAGTGAGCCGAGATCGCACCACTACACTCCAGCCTGGGTGACAGATGAGACTCTGTCTCAAGAATAAAAAAAAAAGATAAAGACTAAGTTGACATTAATTTATTTAAAGTCAGTTTTCTTGGATAATTATTTGGGCTTGAGAAAAATCAACAGAGTTCAGATTTGTAAATACCTTTAGATCTGCACTCCTGCAAATTTTACTGTTAGATTCTCAATGTTGCATTAAAAGGATGAACTTTTTAATTCACATGTAATTCTCTAGCTTAATGATTAATAAATATTTTTACATGAATTATTTTAAAAGCAACTAATATCTGCCCTTATCAATTTTCTTTTTCTTTCTTTCTTTTTTTTTTTGTGCTGTTGTTCTTTATAATCTGGTCTTCTGGATCTCAAATTTATCCTCCTACTTTACAGTTTGATTTATAATCACTCATGGAATCCCCAGTTCTGAAACTCCTATTACTAGATTAATAGTGATCTATCATTCTGGAACTACATTTCTGAATGTTGTACCATATATTTTGTTTAACATTAAGTAATAAAATATGAGTGAATCAGATCAATGACTAAAGTATATTAACATGGGAAGATTAAGGCAGGTGTACTTGAAGCATTCTTAAAACATGACATTATGCATATCTACAGGGTGCTTTGATTAAATAATCTTTTCTTCTTTTCAGCTCATTGGCAGTTAAGAGCCAATAATTCTGAACACATATTCAACTCAATTAGTTTTTTTTTTTTTTTGATGAAAATGTACAGCAGAATAGAATCACTGTCTGGCCTATCTATCCTGAGAACCAAGCATGTATTTTCAATTTGCAGTATATTGTCATTTCTATCCAATTCTTTTTTCCGTAATTTGGCTGACGAAAAGAAAAACATAGTATTCTAGTTTAAAATCTATCAGGTAAATGCAACCTTATATTTTTTACCCCTTCCACACAGAGCAGATGATAAAGCATTTACCATTGTTGATTTAGTTCGCAGTGTGGTATTGAAATTAAGAACTGAGACGTCTGCGTCCGCCTTATCTATCAGGACCAAGAACAAAGACAGCCTGCATTCACATCATTTTACTATTTGTTCTAGGGCATTCTTTCCCTGAACTTAACGCTGTAAATAAGAACAAAAACCTTTTTTTCTTTTTGGTTCGAAAATGGCTGAAAATTAGTTTCTAGAAACATTAAACTTCTAAAATAGGGTAAACTGCTCAATTATCAAACAATTCACTTCAAGATTCCTGCCTGTCTGTGTTCACCATTCCTAAACTATTACATCTTGAAATGTGCCTAACAAAAATCAGATCCTCACATTCAAAGTTCAGTCGTATCTACTGAAACCCAGATTTCCAACCCTACTCATATCTCCCCCTAATCCTCTCCTTCTGGACACTCTGACTCTTTTAACATGTTGTCTTTTCTGACTACTGTAGCTAATAAACTCAGCTTTACTTAACAGGTTATGCTGTGAGTCTTCTGAGAAGCGTGAAGTTGACAAAATTTGTCTTCCATGTGTATCAAAATAAAGTCACCATATTGGTTTCTGTTCATCTTGCTAACGAATAATGTAAGTATGCATTTAATTTTGACATGATAATTCACTATCAATGTTTCAAAATTAAATCAACCAACAAATCTATCATCTATCTCTACATAGAGAAAATTTCAAAAACTAGACAAAATCTTGGCAAATTAGTTCTCTGAGAAATTTTAATCCAAAGATAATCTTCATTTAAAACTATTTTTGATATATCTACAATTAAAATTCTATAATATTCCATGTTTTAAGAGAAATTATACTCCACAAATAAGCTGAGCAATTACAAATAAAAACTGGAAAAAATTAAATGGCTATCACAGGAAATGCTCAAACAAATCTAGAAAGGGTTTGTTAAATATCAAGTTAAGATTTTATTCATTAATTGAATATATAAATGGTAAAATGAGAATATTCTGCTATTCATAATTAAAACACAGTAGACTCATTCGACTCTCCTAAAACACTGCTCACAACAATATAAAACTTTCCTCACATTTTAAAGAGCCCAAGGCTCCATATATTTACCTGAGAAAACTCAGGTCATTAGAAATGGCTTCAGTTTCCTAAATCTCTATTTCAAGATCTCATTCCATGCACACTCTTTTTTCCCAAGACTTTTGGGAAAAGATGAACTTTCTCCTTTGCAAAGTGAAGCTCTGTTTTATAAACAAGTGAATGTGCTCTTAAGCTCTTAAATATCTTTGATTTCTGTTTCCTCTTGTTAGTTACTTGTCCTTTTCATGCTGAAAATTGTTCTTTACATTAAAAAAAAAAAAAGAAGAAAAAAAAGTAGGTCATTTGAGGTGGTTCACACCTGTAATCCTAGCACTGGTGGGTGGATCACAAGATCAAGAGATCGAGACCATCCTGGCCAACATGGTGAAACCCCATCTCTACTAAAAAAGAAAAATTAGCTGGGTGTAGTGGTGCATGCCTGTAGTCCCAGTTACTTGGGGGGTTGAGGCAGGAGAATCGCTTGAACCCAGGAGGCCAAAGTTGCAGTGAGACAAGATTGTGCCATTGCATTCCAGCCTGGCGATAGAGCGAGACTCTGTCTCAAAACAAAACAAAACAAAAAACAAAATCATTAACTCTGGTGTCTTTCTCTGTTCCTAGCTTTTTTCGTTTTCATAGTAAGCCTCAATAAACCTTTCATCTGAGGAGTTTCCACCTTATTCTCCGTAACAGCCATACATACTATTCCCTGTATCTTCTGCAGTGCAGCTGCAGTTCTTACTCTCCTGAAATTTCAGACTTCCAATATCATCACTTAACCGTAATAACCAAATCCAATATGCTCTCCCCCCATGCTTCATCTCCACCTCACTCAGCTTCATAGTGTGTGACAATGATGATGAACAGCAGAGTTTCTCAGTCCTCTTCTCTTGACTTTGAATCATTACCTTGCCCTGGTCTTTGTTCTTCAAATTTTTCTATGTGATCTATCCTCTCAATTGCTATCTAAACAATGGCATCCTTCCAAACTCAGTTGTAGTCTTTTTTTTCCCCCCAGCAGCTCTTCAGTGATTATTTTACTACTCACACCTTTCTATATTGATTCTTAAACATTCAACTAAAGTCCTGACCTTTCTCATATGCCAGTTCTATACTTCCAATTCTATGCTAGGCCACATATCTTGTAGACATATAAAACTCATACTAAAATTAAACTCTTCATAGTTTTGGCTCTACTGTCCCTCAAAATTCCATTTACATACATACCATCATGTTGGTTACATTTTTCCTGTCTCTTTATCTTCTATTGTTCTTTATAACCTATCTATCACCCAGACGATTGCTAGTTTTGGAAGAGTGTTCTGTTCCTCTAGGTATTCCCATCACACAGCCCAGTCAATTCGACACAATACTTTCCATTGCCTCAAACACTCCACAAAGACCTGTGGCTTCCTAATAAAATATAAAATTTAACATATATTTCCATATTTATTATCTACCAGTAGCCTGTAAAATAGTCTAGGTTATCTATTGCTTACAGTCTCCACATTGTAAAACTTCACTTCCACTCAGATTTTCTTACAATGCCCACTAATACATACACCAGATCTTGTCCAAACTTTTCATTTTTTTCAAAGCATTGTTAAATTCCCTACACGTTTAAAGTATTCACCTAATATCTCTCTCTTCTGAACTCCTGAGCCAGTCATTTAATATTTAATCATATAATTCCTTTCCATCTTTTTTACTATGTATTATTATTCAGTTTTGTTGTATTTGTTTTGGGTTTTCAATTACTTTATAAACTCAAAAAAGGACCTACTTCTTGTTCCTTTGAGAAATGAAACCATCTACATCAACACATCTTACTGTTTACATTAACGCAATTTGTTATTCAACTGTCTGCTTTGATAAAACTTTAATATTTCAGAAAATTCTTGCCAGGAAGCTGAAGTTGCAAATGACCATCTTTTTTTCCAAGAACTTTCCAAAAACCCATTTACTTGAAAAATAGATCACTCAACTAAGGCTCACTAAATATGTCTTTCTCAGTACAAAATGCAGCACAAACAAATGACTGTTTCCTATTCAAGAGCCTCTCCAAAGTACTCACATCCCTCAATTCACTGTCCTAAACTCTTAATCACAAATTATATCCAACTCTAATCAAGCTCCCTTACTGAAATACCTGTCAACCTACATCCCCCCAAAAGCTTATAAGTATCTCTTCTTTGCTTTTTTCTTTCCATATGCTGCTCACTTTCTGTGACAATAGTGATCTTTTTAACCAAAGTAAGCAATTAACTCAGCCATGCTTTATCTTTAATAGGTTATTTTGCTGGAATTTTTGTCAAGCCACCATTCAATTGTTTGTATCTTTTAGAGTATGTAATGCAGCTCATACCCCGTAGAACGATAACAAGTATTTTTGTTTCCTTTAAGTTTTTTACTACATTCATGATTTATTTATTTATTTATTTATTGCTGTTGTGACGTTATTTAGAAATACAGCTGATGAAGACATCTGCCTTGACTAAAATTTGTTCAGTCTCCTCTGTCCACTTCACAACTAGCCCTGGGTCTTGGCTTGCCTTTAACAAGAATCCTGCTGGGTCAGTTTAGTGGTAATCCCCCTGCCCTTGACATTTGATCAAATTCCTCAACCCCCATCCTTGAAATTTAAGTCTGTGGCTTGCCTTTAGCAAAAATTGTGTTAGTTCAATTGACAAAGCAGGAGCATTGCCATCTTGAACATGCCCTCATTCTAAAATTCACCTTAATACTAAAAAAAAAAGGCCTAAATCCAAAGGGCATCACAAGATCAGCATGACCATAAACCACAAATAGCATCCCCAACCAGAAACATTCCAAACTTCTCCCAGACAAGAGATATGCCAGCCCCTTGATAACTCCCTCTGGCTGGGAAGATGCTAGCCCTGAGAAAACCCCCCTCCAGGATGGAAAGATGTCTGCCCCAAGATAACCTCCCCTCTTCCCAGAGACATTTCAACCACCACCCCCCTCATAAACTTCTCCACAAACATAAACATTCCAAGCTTCTGATAAGCCCCTTCACCCTAAAACCAATATATACTCTTATTCTGTAAGAGAAAGGGCTGCTGATGGAAATCGGCAAGGAGCACCTCTCAGTTTTTAACTGAAGAAAACCTGCCTTTAATTGCCAGCCGTGTTTGTTTCTTTCCTCTTTAACTTTTACACCAGTTTAGCAAGATTTCCCTTGCCTTGTATAGCTCCTGTTAGTAGTCTTCCATGCACTGACTGCTTTATTCTGCTCCTTGGCACTAAGTACCTCTAGCAATATTTGCTGTAGTTGCAGTTAAGTCTCTTTTCTACATTGCAACAGTTTTTTTTTTTTGTTTGGTTTGATATGGGGGTTTTGTTTGTTTGTCTTTTGAGACAGAGTCTCACTTTGTTGCCCAGGCTGGAGCGCTGGAGTGCAGTGAGGGGATCTCAGTTCACTGCAACCTCCACCTCCCAGGCTCAAGTCATCCTCTGCCTCAGCCTTTGGAATAGCTGGGACTACAGGGGTGAGCCAACACACCCAGCTAGTTTTTGTATTTCTAGTAGAAATGGCGTTTCACCCTATTGGCCAGGCTGGTCTCAAACTCATGACCTCAAAGATCTGCCTGTCTTGGCCTCCCAAATTGCTGGGATTATGGATATAAGCCACCACATCCAGATCTATTGCAATAGCTTTGAATAAAGTCTTCCTTAGTGTTTTAGTAAAATGTTATTTTGTAAATCTAAACTTTCATAACGTTACAGCATTACATTTAAATAATTTTTAATATATTTACATATATATAAGTTTAAACTTTACATGGTTAATGGCAGAAATAAACTTTGTAAAATATTTTAAAGAGGTTTATTCTGAGCCAATATGAGTGACCACGGCCCAGGGAACATTCTCAAGAAGTCCTGAGATATATGCTCAAGAGAGTCAGGTTACAGTTTGGTTTTATACATTTTAGGGAAATAGGAATTGTAGGTGAAACCATTGATATGGTTTAGTTGTGCCCCCAGCCAAACCTTATCTTGAATTGTAATCCCCATAATCCCCATGTGTCATGGGAGGACCCTGGTAGGTGGTAATTGAATCGTGGGGGCAGTTCCCCTATGCTGTTCTCATGATAGTGAGTGACTTCTCAAGAGATTTAAAGTTGTCTGACTCTCAGTTCATCTCCCCTAGATCTGAGAAAGGCTTGAGAAGGGAAGGCCTGGCTGCATTAACAGAGATTCTCTGCAGATCCAAATTTTCTCTACAAAGGATGGTTTTGTGGGCCTTTTCAAAATATATCAAAACATGTATTTGGGGATAAAATATTTTTATTTTCTTCAGAGTCTGCTATCTGTCCTGTGATGCTATATCAGAGTGAGGTTAGAAATTAAGCCAAATAGTACCAGGTTAATTAAAAAAAAAAACAACCCACCAGCTTTACATGATTTTGTGGTTTGTAGGGTGTGACTTAACCCTTGTCTTGCATGGCTTTTTGCCTTGTTTATAATTTGCAACAAAGAAACAGTTTTGTTTATCTTACGATCTCTATTTTAACCTGAATGCTGGAAAGCTGTGCTTAAATTCCAAAAGGAAGAACATGTAATGAAATATGTCCAACATCCCTTCCCATCATGGTCAAGAATTCAGGTTTCAGGTTTCTCTTGTGTCCCCTTGGCTAAGAGGGAGTGAATTTCGTCTGTCAGGGGACTTAGGGTTTTATTTTTGGTTTACAGTATACTAGGTCAGGGGTCCATAAACTATAGCATTGGGCCAATCTGGCTTTCCCAGGCCTGTTTTTGTAAAGAACACAGCTACGGCCAGGTGTGGTGGCTCATGCCTGTAATCCAAGCACTTTGGAGGCCAAGGTGGGCGGATCACCTGAGGTCGAGTTCAAGACCAGCCTGAATAACATGGTGAAACCGCATCTTTATAAAAATAAAAATAAATAAATAAAAGAGCACAGCTACATCTATTTATTGTTGATGGCTGCTGGTGCACTACAGTGACATAGCTGAGTAGTTGCAACAGAGACCATATTGCCCACAAAGCCTAAAATATTTACCCTCTGATTCTTTAAACAAAAAGTTTGCTGGAATCTATGTTAGACTATTTATTGTTTGCCTCATTTAAAAACATATTTTTTACTTAGTATATTTATAAATGTTAATCACCAGTCATTGCAATGTAACAAAAAGACTGCTCTTTTGGATTTCCAAAATAGCCATATACCCTAAACGGTATGGTTTTGTTTTACAACACGGCATGAGAAATACACATTTTTTTAAAAATTGAATCAAATTCCTGGTAAATAAGATAATGTTAGATATCCAAAATAAAAGCATTTACCTAAAAAGTAACCAGAATAAAGGTCATTTTCATTTAAAAGTCATCATAATTGTAAGTAATCATTATTAATTCTTGTGGATGTGCCAATTCTATGAATGGCACTTCCTGTGATAAAGAGCCTTTTTCAGGCTAGATAATGGAGCAGTTGATAGCCACTCAAAAAAAATGATGTTTTTCTGATTTGTAGCTAAAATGTGAATAGCAGCAATTTTCACATGATCATTTCATTCTTTGGATTATTTGCAAAAAGATTGCATAAGAGGAAAATAAAATCTCTCTCTAGAATTTTAAATATCTCTTCCCTCCAGAAGGGTTGTTTGCATAAGCACCAGCTTTAACTGATTCTTAACTTTCTTCAGTTAAAACTCTTACCAAAGTTTCTTGACTTCATACTCATACACTCAACAATCTCCTTGAATGGTCCAGTCTATTGAAATCATCAGGCAAAGGAAAGATGTAAGCAGATTCACACCTTCTCTTCCACTTAAGCATCTCATATGAAATGAATATAAAGATTGGTGTGTTTATATGATCCCAAAGGTCTACACTGCAGTGATACATGCAGAAACTAGAGCTTGTTTTAAAGTAACTTGTAAACTGCAAAATATAGAGGATAAAAGAGGCTGGGCAAATATCTAAATCACTTCTGTCTCCCTCTATTTAGTTTGTGTCAGCTACTATATTGTCACCATTTTTTTTTCCCCATTCTGAAAATACTAAACTGAGCTGATCTTAGTCTTTAGCTGTGCTTTAGGAGATAGATCACCAGCAATTCTATTTAAAATTAAAGTTTTTTGTATTGTGGGGTTCCACTCCAGCAATATACCTTATTATAACACTTCATTGCCCTGTAATGATTTGACTGTTGCTGTGAATAATAAATTTTTGTCTCTGACCCAAATGCCTCAATTTTATATAGCCACACACACTTTGGCAGGCTAACTTGTTAATTTGCAAGCAGGGTGAAATCTTAGACCCCTCACTGTTACTCACTTAAAAGATGTCCTCCCTCCATTCCAAACACCTCCCTGCTTTCTCTTAAGGTTTTAATATTAATTTCCATGCTACTATTAAAATGACCTCAAATTGCATAGTGATATTTCATTAACTTAGTCATAAATCAAATAATCTTCATCAAACTTGTAAATTAGAAACTCAAAATGAACTCTACACATTTAATTTGTGCTTTGATCCTGCAACATTGACTGCCATTTAAAGCTCTGAATTCCTGTGTTTAAATATCTATCAGTACAGCCTAACCATCCATCACTTAGCTATTTTATCTTGATTGACTCTTTCACAGTCAGTCCAGAAACTTTAATTTCCCTTGACTATTGACATTGTTCCATTGACAAACATGTTTACTCTTCAACGTCTTTGATAAAGCTATATTTTTCTTTGCAAGATGTGATGTCTTTCCATTAGTATTTCAGTTGAATGGACAGATGGATGTGTTACTAGTGCCAGCAAAACTTAAGCAAGTTTTCTTACCCTTATGAAAATGTTTATCTGGTCATTGTTAATATCAGCATATGAGAGATGATTTTTAAAAAGACATATGAATCAAAGACAATAATATTTTACATTTTCTGATTTTAAAGTAATATGCATTCATTGTGGAAAATTTGTGTAATGCAAATATGTCAAGGGAAAATAACTAACAGTTTTAATGTCTTCCCTTATATAACGCATAGTTGCAGTCATGATATATCAAGGTTTAGATCACACTTTATTCTCTTAAAGTTACAGATTAGGCATTATACTTTGTTACTAAAAATTCACCGTTGGCTATTTCAAATGCTTAACATTCTCAATTAACATTATAGAAAGAAAAATAAATTGAAATGTCACAACTGAAATATATAAAGAAAAAGTGGCTGTGTTTAAAATGTAGACAAAAGGAACATATTAATAGATGTTATAGTTCTAAACATAATTGCATAGAGTAGTATTGAAGATTTTGCTGTCTGGAAAACTACTTCATACATCTAAACAACAGATGCTGTGACTCTTCAAATGCATAATGGCATACCTTTATCAATTTCTGCATATTTCAATTAAATCTCTAGAGAGAAGAATTGATCACTGCAAACCAAGTATATAATTAAAGCATAAAGTAAGACTTAATTAAATAGAAAATTGATTTAGTTGAATAAATTGGTAGCACTGCATTCATTTTAACAGAAACAACATTGAAAGAAGTGACAGAAGGAATAATTAAAATTCATACTTAACAACAATCAGACCTGAGAATGAAGGGCAGAAATATAAAATACATGAAAATACTTATAAAAAATTTTTATACAATAGTTACTAATATCAGAATACTAGCTAGTTCTAAGGCTAAGTGTAGTGGAAATGATGCAGTAACTTTGGGCCATATATTGGTGATTTTGTTTGGATAAAATCACTTTTCAACCATATGTAGGCTTTAAGTTTTATTTTTGGGAACAGTGTTAAAGTTTATAAGAAAATCTCATGATTAAGAAAAAATGTTGCTGAGCCTAAAATTGTATCATGGACTTAATCATATTTGTTCTTATGCCTAGGATGTAACTAACCTAACTCTAAACATTATTATACAAGTTAATATTTTTAGAATAAGGATGATCAGATAAGAAGGCAAAGATAAGTCATTGTTACCATTTTCTATTTCAAGTAGAAGGTGGGAGAAAAGTAAAGGACTATTTCTTTTCCAAGTATCAGAAACTCCAACCAGAATGAGATGAATTCTCAAGCTGGTTGACTGCATGTGGGGTTCATGCAGACATGCATGACTTGATACAGATACTTCAGTGTTGTCATCAGGGGCATGAATAAAATATTACCATAGTTTTCTTTCAGATGGCTCCGTTCAGACACGCTTTCTCTTCAGGTTCAAAAAATGCCTACGGCACATGGAATCCCTACAGTCTCTCACTTTCAGGACAACATAAAAAAAAAATCAAGACTATATTTTCCAGGGTTCTCAGTAAGAGGCCCCTTGCTCTCATTGTCATAGATGGTCCAGGGACTCATTGTTGTGCCACACATTAGTGGTGTGTAGTGTGCTGATTAGGCGCAGACCTAAATCACATGCCAGCTACTGCCAAGCGTTGATTATGTGCTGGTTTTTAAGAAAGGAGAGTTGTTTTCTGGATGATAGAAAATGATCAAAGTTGGCTAAGTGATACAGACAACAGATCTATTACACAGTAAGTGTGCATTGATAATGACTATGTTTACATATGGAAGGTTTTATTCATAACAAAACAATGCCTCTCAAAACTCATCGTAAGTTGGTATTTCATAATTCAGTAACTACAGGAAAATTGATTATATATGTGCACATGTATGTGTGCACCTGTGTGGGGGGGGGAGGGCACTGGTGTCAAAAAAATTGGGTCTGTGATAGGAAATATGTTTTAGAAATTGCTAAATTTCTAAGCTGGGTTTGCTGTTTGAGGTCCTGTCTTCTACATAAGTCATGTTTTCCCTGTAGAAAAATGATTTCGTCTGAAATCTCAAGACATTTGATGCCCATTGGGGAAGCTTGCCAGGAGAAATGTGAACTTTTGCCAGGACGTGTAGTCAGAGATTTATTCTACTGAGGGGAGAAAAACATGTTGGCAGCATATCAGTCTGACACTGCTGAGAAGATATAGATATATGCCCTGGGAGAATCACAAATCTCCATTAAAGTTTCAAGTCTCCTGTTGAGTTGTTAAGAGTAATCAGATTGGCCAAGGAGCAGGCTGAATTTACAAGTAAGTCTGCCAGTGAGGATAAACTCTAAACATACAATTTAATATCAATCAGTGTTAGGACATGAATGTGGTGAGTACACTTTTTATGGCTGTGGTTGCTTTCCTCAAACTAGTGACCCTACCTCACTTCTCATCATGATTAATCAAATTTTCCCTACCTAACATCATGGGCAATTTGAAAGTCCACTTCATCCATGAGTTATGAATTCCTCCCAAACAATATTATTTTTACACACACAGACACACACATGCACACACATACACATACACACATACATACATACAGATAGATAGATAGATAGATAGACAGATAGATAGATAGATGGGTAGATAGAAGCATAAGGCAGTGAAAAAAGGAAGAAGGAGTATGTTTTAGAGATTTGGGTTGAAAAATCTGACTCTTCTACATTACAGTATTTAATTTTGGAGTTGGTTATATTGGCTATGTGCAATTTACTTTTGTCACCTGAAGTAAATTTTTAAAACCATGCATGTCCCAAATAAGCTGTTTCAGTATCAAATACCATAATACATGTTAAAAATGAAGTATCTTGTGTAGAGTATGTATCCAATAAAGTGATCTTGAGCAGGGTGGTGATGGAGGTAATGTAACTGACTACAATGATTTAGTAAGCATTTTTAAGTCCTCATTCCACCTATATTTCAACCTGTTATCATATACTACCATTAACCATCAAAATGGCTGTATACTCTTTTTAGAAGAAAATATTCAAGTTTTGTTATTTATCCAATTAGTTAAAATGAGACTGAGCATACATTTTGTATTTATGTATGAATTAGTATCTAAGTATTCCCACTTTGAGCATTTTGTAATTCATATATGCACTTGATGAGACAACAAAGCAAGAATAGAGTAAAATCCCAGAGGTTAACTGCCCACACAGTAATAAAAAGATAAAATAAGAAGATAGTAAGGTAGTAAGGCTATGATGAATGGAAGCCATCCCAGTATCATGAACTGATGAACTGATAACATGTGGTATATCCATATACTAATATTGGTATTTATATATCAATAAAGATGAAGGAAGAAATGATACATGGTACAAGAGGAATAAACCTTAAAAATATTAATGTAACTGAAAGAAGCTAGCCATAAAGATATGCCTATGGCATAATTCAATCTATAGGTAATGTTCAAACAGGAAAATCCATAGAAATATAAA